>NC_073232.2:148917000-149230000 GCF_029281585.2 Gorilla gorilla gorilla
CAGTGTAGATATTTCCATGTTCATAGACATGGCGGTGTAGATATTTCCATGTTTATACAGATAGCTGTGTAGTTATTTCCATGTTTATAGAGATAGTGGTGTAGATAATTTCAATTTTATACAGATAGCTGTGTAGATATTTGCATGTTCATACAGATAGCGGTGTAGATATTTCCATGTTCTTGCAGATAGCGGTGTTGATATTTCCATGTTTATAGAGATAGTGGTGTAGATAATTTCTATTTTATACAGATAGCAGTGTAGATATTTCCAAGTTCATACAGATAGCAGTGTAGATATTTCCACGTTTATAGAGATGGCGGTGTAGATATTTCCATGTTCATACAGATGGCGGTGTAGATATTTCCATGTTTATCGGGATGGCGGTGTAGATATTTTCATGTTTACACAGATGGCGGTGTAGATATTTCCATGTTTCCACAGATAGCGGTGTAGACATTTCCATGTTTCCACAGATAGCGGTGTGGAAATTTCCATGTTTATTCAGATAGCGGTGTAGGCATTTCCATCTTTATACAGATAGCAGTGCAGTTATTTCCATGTTTATACTGATAGTGGTGCAGATAATTTCATGTTTATACATATAGCGGTGTAGATACTTCCATCTTAATACTGATGGCGGTGTAGATATGTCCATGCTCGTACAGATGACGGTGTAGATAATTCCTTGTTCATACAGATGGCGGTGTAGATATTTCAAAGTTTATAGAGATAGCGCTGTAGTTATTTCCATATTTATTGAGAAATCTGTGTAGTTATTTCCATGTATATGCAGATAGCTGTGGAGATATTTCCATGTTCATGCAGAAAGCGGTGTAGATATTTCCATGTTCATGCAGATGCCGGTGTAGATATATCCATGTTCATACACATGGCGGTGAAGATATTTCCATCTTCATAGAGATGGCGGTGTAGATATTTCCATGTTCATACAAATGGCGGTGTAGATATTTCCATGTTCATAGAGATGGCAGTGTAGATATTTCCATGTTCATACAAATGTTGGTGTAGATATTTCCATGTTCATAGAGATGTCCGTGTTGATATTTCCATGTTTATACAGATAGCAGTGTAGTTATTTCCATGTTTATAGAGATAGCATTGTAGATATTTCCATTGATATACAGATAGCTGTGTAGATATTTGCATGTTCATACAGATAGCGGTGTAGATATTTCCATGTTCATGCAGATAGCGGTGTAGATATTTCCTTGTTCATACAGATAGCGGTGTAGATATTTCCATGTTCATACAGATGGCGGTGTAGATATTTACATGTTCATACAGATGGCGGTGCAGATATTTCCATGTTCGTATGGATGGCAGTGTAGATATTTCCATGTTCATACAGGTGGCGGTGTAGATATTTCCATGTTTATACAGATAGCAGTGTAGCTATTTCCATGTTTACAGAGAAAGCAGTGTAGATATTTCCGTTGATATACAGATAGCTGTGTAGATATTTGCATGTTCATACAGATAGCGGTGTAGATATTTCCATGTTCATACAGATAGCTGTGTAGATATTTCCATGTTCATACAGAGAGCGGTGTAGATATTTCCATGTTCATACTGATAGCGGTGTAGGTATTTCCACGTTCATACAGTTAGCGGTGTAGATATTTCCATGTTCACACAGATAGCGGTGTAGATATTTCCATGTTCATACAGATAGCGGTGCAGATATTTCCATGTTCATATAGCTAGCTGTTTAGATATTTCCATGTTCATACATATGGCGGTGTAGATATTTCCATGTTCGTACAGATGGCGGTGTAGATATTTCCATGTTCATGGAGATGGCGGTGTAGATATCTCCATGTTTATGCAGATAGCGGTATAGATATTTCCATGTTTATACAGACGTTAGTGTAGATGTTTCCATGTTTATAGAGATGGCGGTCTAGATATTTCCATGTTTATAGAGATAGTGGTGTAGTTATTTCCAGGTTTATAGAGACAGCATTGTAGATATTTCCATGTTTATACAGATAGCGGTGAAGATATTTCCATGTTTATACAGATAGCGGTGTAGATATTTACATGTTTATACAGATAGCGGTGTAGATATTTCCATGTTGATAGAGATAGTGGTGCAGATAATTCCAATTTTATACAGATAGCATTGTAGATATTTCCAAGTTCATACAGATAGCGTTGTAGATATTTACATGTTTATACAGATAGCGGTGTAGATATTTTCATGTTTACACAGTTAGCGTTGTGGATACTTCCATGTTTATGCAGATAGCGGTGTAGATATTTCCATGTTTATACAGACAGCTGTACGGATATTTCCCTGTTTATACAGATAGTGGTGCGGATATTTCCATGTTTATACAGATAGCGGTGTAAATATTTCCATCTTATTACAGATAGCGGTGTAGATATATCCATGTTCGTATAGATGGTGGTGTAGATATTTCCATGTTCGTACAGATGGCGGTGTAGATATTTCGAGGTTTATAGAGATAGCGCTGTAGTTATTTCTATGTTTACATAGAAATCTGTGTAGATATTTCCATGTATATGCAGATAGCGGTGTAGAAATTTCCATGTTCATGCAGATAGCGGTGTAGTTATTTCCATGTTCATCCAGATGCCGGTGTAGATACATCCATGTTCATACAGATGGCGGTGAAGATATTTCCATGTTCATACAGATGGCTGTGTAGATATTTCCATGTTCATACACATGGCGGTGTAGATATTTCCATGTTCATAGAGATGGCGGTGTAGATATTTCCATGTTGATACAAATGGCGGTGTAGATATTTCCATGTTCATAGAGATGGCGGTGTAGATATTTCCATGTTCATACAGATAGCAGTGTAGTTATTTCCATGTTTATAGAGATAGCAGTGTAGATATTTCTATTGATATACAGATAGCGGTGTAGATATTTCCATGTTCATACAGATAGCGGTGTAGATATTTCCATGTTCATACATATAGCGGTGTAGATATTTCCATTTTCATATAGATAGCGGTGTAGATATTTCCATGTTCATACAGTTAGCGGTGTAGATATTTCCATGTTCATACAGATGGCGGTGTAGATATTTACATGTTCATACAGATGGCGGTGGAGATATTTCCATGTTCGTACGGATGGCAGTGTAGATATTTCCATGTTCATACAGGTGGCGGTGTAGATATTTCCATGTTTATACAGATAGCAGTGTAGCTATTTCCATGTTTACAGAGAAAGCAGTGTAGATATTTCCATTGATATACAGATAGTGGTGTAGATATTTCCATGTTCATACAGATAGCGGTGTAGACATTTCCATGTTCATACAGATAGCTGTGTACATATTTCCATGTTCATACAGAGAGCGGTGTAGATATTTCCATATTCATACAGATAGCGGTGTAGATATTTCCATGTTCATACAGATAGCAGTGTAGGTATTTCCATGTTCATACAGTTAGCGGTGTAGATATTTCCATGTTCATACAGATGGCGGTTTAGATATTTACATGTTCATACAGATGGCGGTGTAAACATTTCCATGTTCTTACAGATGGCGGTGTAGATATTTGCATGTTCATAGAGATGGCGATGTAGATATTTCCATGTTTATGAAGATAGCGGTATAGTTATTTCCATGTTTATGCAGATGGCGGTGTAGATATTTCCATGTTTATAGAGATGGCGGTCTAGATATTTCCATGTTTAGAGAGATAGTGGTGTAGTTATTTCCAAGTTTATAGAGACAGCGTTGTAGATATTTCTATCTTTATACAGATAGCTGTGAAGTTATTTCCTTGTTTATACAGATAGCGATGTAGATATTTTCATGTTTATACCGATAACAGTGCAGATATTTCCATGTTTATAGAGATAGTGGTGTAGATAATTTCAATTTTATATAGAGAGCAGTGTAGATATTTCCAAGTTCATACAGATAGCGGTGTAGATATTTCCACGTTTATAGAGATGGCGGTGTAGATATTTCCATGTTCATACAGATGGCGGTGTAGATATTTCCATGTTAATGGGGATGGCGTTGTAGATATTTTCATGTTTACACAGATGGCGGTGTAGATATTTCCATGTTTACACAGATAGCGGTGTAGACATTTCCATGTTTACACAGATAGCGGTGTGGATATTTCCATGTTTATGCAGATAGCAGTGTAGATATTTCCATGTTTATACAGATAGCGGTGCGGATATTTCCATGTTTATACAGATAGTTGGGCGGATATTTCCTTGTTTATACCGATAGCGGTGTAGATATTTCCATCTTAATACAGATGGCGGTGTAGGTATGTCTATGTTTGTACAGATGGCAGTGTAGATATTTCCATGCTCATACAGATGGTGGTGTAGATATTTCGAAGTTTATAGAGATAGCGCTGTAGTTATTTCCATATTTATAGAGAAATCTGAGTAGATCTTTCCATGTATATTCTGATAGCTGTGTGGATATTTCCATGTTCAAGCAGATAGCGGTGTAGATATTTCCATGTTCATCCAGATGCCCGTGTACATATATCCATGTTCATACAGATATCGGTGTAGATATTTCCACGTTTATAGAGATGGCGGTGTAGATATTTCCATGTTCATACAGATGGCGTTGTAGATATTTCCATGTTAATGGGGATGGCGTTGTAGATATTTTCATGTTTACACAGATGGCGGTGTAGATATTTCCATGTTTACACAGATAGCGGTGTAGACATTTCCATGTTTACACAGATAGCGGTGTGGATATTTCCAAGTTAACACAGATAGCGATGTAGATATTTCCACGTTTATGGAGATTGAGGTGTAGATATTCCCATGTTCATACAGGTGGCGGTGTAGATATTTCCATGTTCATACAAATGGCGGTGTAGATATTTCCATGTTCATACAGATAGCGGTGTAGATATTTCCATGTTCATACAGATAGCGGTGTAGATATTTCCATGTTTATACAGATGGCGGTGTAGATATTTCCATGTTCATACAGATGGCGGTGTAGATATTTCCATGTTTTTAGAGATGGCGGTGTAGATATTTTCATGTTTACACAGATGGCGGTGTAGATATTTCCATGTTTACACAGATAGCGGTGTAGACATTTCCATGTTTACACAGATAGCGGTGTGGATATTTCCATGTTTATGCAGATAGCGGTGTAGATATTTCCAATTTAACACAGATAGCGATGTAGATATTTCCACGTTTATGGAGATGGCGGTGTAGATATTCCCATGTTCATACAGGTGGCGGTGTAGATATTTCCATGTTCATACAAATGGCGGTGTAGATATTTCCATGTTCATCCAGATGCCGGTGTACATATATCCATGTTCATACAGATGGCGGTGAAGATATTTCCATGTTCATACAGATGGCGGTGTATATATTTCCATCTTCATAAAAATGGCGGTGTAGATATTTCCATGTTCATACAGATGGCGGTGTAGATATTTCCAAGTTCATACAAATGGCGGTTTAGATATTTCCATGTTCATAGGGATGGCGGTGTAGATATTTCCATGTTTATACAGATAGCAGTGTAGTTATTTCCATGTTTATAGAGATAGCAGTGTAGATATTTCTATTGATATACAGATAGCTGTGTAGATATTTGCATGTTCATACAGATATCGGTGTAGATATTTCCATGTTCATACAGATAGCGGTGTAGATTTTTCCATGTTCATACAGATAGCGGTGTAGATATTTCCATGTTCATACAGATAGCGGTGTAGATATTCCCATTTTCATACAGATAGCGGTGTAGATATTTCCATATTCATACAGTTAGCGGTGTAGATATTACCATGTTCATACAGATGGCGGTGTAGATATTTACATGTTCATACAGATGGCGGTGTAGATACTTCCATGTTCGTACGGATGGCAGTGTAGATATTTCCATGTTCATACAGGTGGCGGTGTAGATATTTCCATGTGTATACAGATAGCAGTGTAGATATTTCCATGTTTATAGAGATATCGGTGTAGTTATTTCCAACTTTATAGAGATAGCTGTGTAGATATTTCCAGGAATATGCAGATAGCTGTGTAGGTATTTCCATGTTCATACAGATAGCGGTGTAGATATTTCCATGTTCATACAGATAGCGGTGTAGATATTTAAATGCTTATACAGATAGCGGTGCAGATGTTTGCATGTTTATACAGATAGCGGTGTAGATGTTTCCATGTTTATACCGAAAGCGGTGTAGATATTTCCATGTTTACACAGATAGCGGTGTAGTTATTTCCATGTTTATGCAGATGGCGGTGTAGATATTTACATGTTTATAGAGTTGGCGGTCTAGATATTTCGATGTTTTTAGAGATAGTTGTGTAGTTATTTCAAAGTCTATAGAGACTGCGGTGTAGATATTTCCATGTTTATACAGATAGCGGGGTAGATATTTCCATGTTTATAGAGATAGCGGTGTAGTTATTTCCATGTTTATACAGATAGCGGTGAAGATATTTCCATGTTTACACAGATAGCCGTGTGGATATTTCCATGTGTATACAGATAGCGGTGTAGATATTTCCAAGTTTATGCAGATTGCGGTGCAGATATTTCCATGTTCATACAGATAGCAGTGTAGATATTTCCATGTTCATACAGATTGCAGTATAGATATTTCCATGTTCATACAGATAGCGGTGTAGATATTTCCATGTTCATACAGATGGCCGTGTAGTTATTTCCATGTTCATACAGATGGCGGTGCAGATATTTCCATGTTCATACAGATGTCCGTGTAGATATTTCCATGTTCATACAGATAGCGGTTTAGAAATTTCCATGTTCATACAGATAGAGGTGTAAATAATTCCACCTTTATAGAGATGGCAGTGTAAATATTTTTATGTTTATACAGATGGCGTTGTAGATACTTACATGTTTATAGAGATGGCAGTCTAGATATTTTCTGGTTAATGCAGATAGCCGTGTAGATATTTCCAAGTTTATAGAGATAGCGTTGTAGATATTTCCATGTTTATACAGATAGCGGTGTAGATATTTCCATGCTTATACAGATGGCGGTGTAGATATTTCCATGTTTATGCAGATAGCGGTGTAGATATTTCCATCTTAGTACAGATGGTGGTGCATGTATTTCCATGTTCATACAGATGGCGATGTAGATATTTCTGAATTTGTAGAGATAGCGGTGTAGTTATTTCCAACTCTATAGAGATAGCGGTGTAGATATTTCCACGTATATGCAGATAGCTGTGTAGATATTTCTATGTTCATACAGATAGCGGTGTAGATATTTCCATGTTCATAGAGATAGCGGTGTAAATAATTCCACCTTTATAGAGATGGCGGTGTAGATATTTCCAAGTTTATAGAGATAGCGGTGTAGTTATTTCCATCTCTATAGAGATAGCGGTGTAGATATTTCCACGTTTATAGAGATGGCGGTGTAGATATTTCCATGTTCATACAGATGGTGGTGTAGATATTTCCATGTTAATGGGGATGGCGTTGTAGATATTTTCATGTTTACACAGATGGCGGTGTAGATATTTCCATGTTTACACAGATAGCGGTGTAGACATTTCCATGTTTACACAGATAGCGGTGTGGATATTTCCATGTATATGCATATAGCAGTGTAGATATTTCCATGTTTATACAGATAGCGGTGCAGATATTTCCATGTTTATACAGATAGTTGGGCAGATATTTCCTTGTTTATACCGATAGCGGTGTAGATATTTCCATCTTAATACAGATGGCGGTGTAGATATGTCCATGTTTGTACAGATGGCAGTGTAGATATTTCCATGCTCATACAGTTGGTGGTGTAGATATTTCGAAGTTTATAGAGATAGCGCTGTAGTTATTTCCATATTTATAGAGAAATCTGAGTAGATCTTTCCATGTATATTCTGATAGCTGTGTGGATATTTCCATGTTCAAGCAGATAGCGGTGTAGATATTTCCATGTTCATCCAGATGCCGGTGTACATATATCCATGTTCATACAGATAGCGGTGTAGATATTTCCATGTTCATACAGATGGCGGTGTAGATATTTCCATGTTCATCCAGATGCCGGTGTACATATATCCATGTTCATACAGATGGCGGTGTAGATATTTCCATGTTCATACAGATGGCGGTGTAGATATTTCCATGTTTTTAGAGATGGCGGTGTAGATATTTTCATGTTTACACAGATGGCGGTGTAGATATTTCCATGTTTACACAGATAGCGGTGTAGACATTTCCATGTTTACACAGATAGCGGTGTGGATATTTCCATGTTTATGCAGATAGCGGTGTAGATATTTCCAATTTAACACAGATAGCGATGTAGATATTTCCACGTTTATGGAGATGGCGGTGTAGATATTCCCATGTTCATACAGGTGGCGGTGTAGATATTTCCATGTTCATACAAATGGCGGTGTAGATATTTCCATGTTCATCCAGATGCCGGTGTACATATATCCATGTTCATACAGATGGCGGTGAAGATATTTCCATGTTCATACAGATGGCGGTGTATATATTTCCATCTTCATAAAAATGGCGGTGTAGATATTTCCATGTTCATACAGATGGCGGTGTAGATATTTCCAAGTTCATACAAATGGCGGTTTAGATATTTCCATGTTCATAGGGATGGCGGTGTAGATATTTCCATGTTTATACAGATAGCAGTGTAGTTATTTCCATGTTTATAGAGATAGCAGTGTAGATATTTCTATTGATATACAGATAGCTGTGTAGATATTTGCATGTTCATACAGATATCGGTGTAGATATTTCCATGTTCATACAGATAGCGGTGTAGATTTTTCCATGTTCATACAGATAGCGGTGTAGATATTTCCATGTTCATACAGATAGCGGTGTAGATATTCCCATTTTCATACAGATAGCGGTGTAGATATTTCCATGTTCATACAGTTAGCGGTGTAGATATTACCATGTTCATACAGATGGCGGTGTAGATATTTACATGTTCATACAGATGGCGGTGTAGATACTTCCATGTTCGTACGGATGGCAGTGTAGATATTTCCATGTTCATACAGGTGGCGGTGTAGATATTTCCATGTGTATACAGATAGCAGTGTAGATATTTCCATGTTTATAGAGATATCGGTGTAGTTATTTCCAACTTTATAGAGATAGCGGTGTAGATATTTCCAGGAATATGCAGATAGCTGTGTAGGTATTTCCATGTTCATACAGATAGCGGTGTAGATATTTCCATGTTCATACAGATAGCGGTGTAGATATTTAAATGCTTATACAGATAGCGGTGCAGATATTTGCATGTTTATACAGATAGCGGTGTAGATGTTTCCATGTTTATACCGAAAGCGGTGTAGATATTTCCATGTTTACACAGATAGCGGTGTAGTTATTTCCATGTTTATGCAGATGGCGGTGTAGATATTTACATGTTTATAGAGTTGGCGGTCTAGATATTTCGATGTTTTTAGAGATAGTTGTGTAGTTATTTCAAAGTCTATAGAGACTGCGGTGTAGATATTTCCATGTTTATACAGATAGCGGGGTAGATATTTCCATGTTTATAGAGATAGCGGTGTAGTTATTTCCATGTTTATACAGATAGCGGTGAAGATATTTCCATGTTTACACAGATAGCCGTGTGGATATTTCCATGTGTATACAGATAGCGGTGTAGATATTTCCAAGTTTATGCAGATTGCGGTGCAGATATTTCCATGTTCATACAGATAGCAGTGTAGATATTTCCATGTTCATACAGATTGCAGTATAGATATTTCCATGTTCATACAGATAGCGGTGTAGATATTTCCATGTTCATACAGATGGCCGTGTAGTTATTTCCATGTTCATACAGATGGCGGTGCAGATATTTCCATGTTCATACAGATGTCCGTGTAGATATTTCCATGTTCATACAGATAGCGGTTTAGAAATTTCCATGTTCATACAGATAGAGGTGTAAATAATTCCACCTTTATAGAGATGGCAGTGTAAATATTTTTATGTTTATACAGATGGCGTTGTAGATACTTACATGTTTATAGAGATGGCAGTCTAGATATTTTCTGGTTAATGCAGATAGCCGTGTAGATATTTCCAAGTTTATAGAGATAGCGTTGTAGATATTTCCATGTTTATACAGATAGCGGTGTAGATATTTCCATGCTTATACAGATGGCGGTGTAGATATTTCCATGTTTATGCAGATAGCGGTGTAGATATTTCCATCTTAGTACAGATGGTGGTGCATGTATTTCCATGTTCATACAGATGGCGATGTAGATATTTCTGAATTTGTAGAGATAGCGGTGTAGTTATTTCCAACTCTATAGAGATAGCGGTGTAGATATTTCCACGTATATGCAGATAGCTGTGTAGATATTTCTATGTTCATACAGATAGCGGTGTAGATATTTCCATGTTCATAGAGATAGCGGTGTAAATAATTCCACCTTTATAGAGATGGCAGTGTAGATATTTCCAAGTTTATAGAGATAGCGGTGTAGTTATTTCCATCTCTATAGAGATAGCGGTGTAGATATTTCCACGTTTATAGAGATGGCGGTGTAGATATTTCCATGTTCATACAGATGGTGGTGTAGATATTTCCATGTTAATGGGGATGGCGTTGTAGATATTTTCATGTTTACACAGATGGCGGTTTAGATATTTCCATGTTTACACAGATAGCGGTGTAGACATTTCCATGTTTACACAGATAGCGGTGTGGATATTTCCATGTATATGCATATAGCAGTGTAGATATTTCCATGTTTATACAGATAGCGGTGCAGATATTTCCATGTTTATACAGATAGTTGGGCAGATATTTCCTTGTTTATACCGATAGCGGTGTAGATATTTCCATCTTAATACAGATGGCGGTGTAGATATGTCCATGTTTGTACAGATGGCAGTGTAGATATTTCCATGCTCATACAGTTGGTGGTGTAGATATTTCGAAGTTTATAGAGATAGCGCTGTAGTTATTTCCATATTTATAGAGAAATCTGAGTAGATCTTTCCATGTATATTCTGATAGCTGTGTGGATATTTCCATGTTCAAGCAGATAGCGGTGTAGATATTTCCATGTTCATCCAGATGCCGGTGTACATATATCCATGTTCATACAGATAGCGGTGTAGATATTTCCATGTTCATACAGATGGCGGTGTAGATATTTCCATGTTCATCCAGATGCCGGTGTACATATATCCATGTTCATACAGATGGCGGTGTAGATATTTCCATGTTCATACAGATGGCGGTGTAGATATTTCCATGTTTTTAGAGATGGCGGTGTAGATATTTTCATGTTTACACAGATGGCGGTGTAGATATTTCCATGTTTACACAGATAGCGGTGTAGACATTTCCATGTTTACACAGATAGCGGTGTGGATATTTCCATGTTTATGCAGATAGCGGTGTAGATATTTCCAATTTAACACAGATAGCGATGTAGATATTTCCACGTTTATGGAGATGGCGGTGTAGATATTCCCATGTTCATACAGGTGGCGGTGTAGATATTTCCATGTTCATACAAATGGCGGTGTAGATATTTCCATGTTCATCCAGATGCCGGTGTACATATATCCATGTTCATACAGATGGCGGTGAAGATATTTCCATGTTCATACAGATGGCGGTGTATATATTTCCATCTTCATAAAAATGGCGGTGTAGATATTTCCATGTTCATACAGATGGCGGTGTAGATATTTCCAAGTTCATACAAATGGCGGTTTAGATATTTCCATGTTCATAGGGATGGCGGTGTAGATATTTCCATGTTTATACAGATAGCAGTGTAGTTATTTCCATGTTTATAGAGATAGCAGTGTAGATATTTCTATTGATATACAGATAGCTGTGTAGATATTTGCATGTTCATACAGATATCGGTGTAGATATTTCCATGTTCATACAGATAGCGGTGTAGATTTTTCCATGTTCATACAGATAGCGGTGTAGATATTTCCATGTTCATACAGATAGCGGTGTAGATATTCCCATTTTCATACAGATAGCGGTGTAGATATTTCCATGTTCATACAGTTAGCGGTGTAGATATTACCATGTTCATACAGATGGCGGTGTAGATATTTACATGTTCATACAGATGGCGGTGTAGATACTTCCATGTTCGTACGGATGGCAGTGTAGATATTTCCATGTTCATACAGGTGGCGGTGTAGATATTTCCATGTGTATACAGATAGCAGTGTAGATATTTCCATGTTTATAGAGATATCGGTGTAGTTATTTCCAACTTTATAGAGATAGCGGTGTAGATATTTCCAGGAATATGCAGATAGCTGTGTAGGTATTTCCATGTTCATACAGATAGCGGTGTAGATATTTCCATGTTCATACAGATAGCGGTGTAGATATTTAAATGCTTATACAGATAGCGGTGCAGATGTTTGCATGTTTATACAGATAGCGGTGTAGATGTTTCCATGTTTATACCGAAAGCGGTGTAGATATTTCCATGTTTACACAGATAGCGGTGTAGTTATTTCCATGTTTATGCAGATGGCGGTGTAGATATTTACATGTTTATAGAGTTGGCGGTCTAGATATTTCGATGTTTTTAGAGATAGTTGTGTAGTTATTTCAAAGTCTATAGAGACTGCGGTGTAGATATTTCCATGTTTATACAGATAGCGGGGTAGATATTTCCATGTTTATAGAGATAGCGGTGTAGTTATTTCCATGTTTATACAGATAGCGGTGAAGATATTTCCATGTTTACACAGATAGCCGTGTGGATATTTCCATGTGTATACAGATAGCGGTGTAGATATTTCCAAGTTTATGCAGATTGCGGTGCAGATATTTCCATGTTCATACAGATAGCAGTGTAGATATTTCCATGTTCATACAGATTGCAGTATAGATATTTCCATGTTCATACAGATAGCGGTGTAGATATTTCCATGTTCATACAGATGGCCGTGTAGTTATTTCCATGTTCATACAGATGGCGGTGCAGATATTTCCATGTTCATACAGATGTCCGTGTAGATATTTCCATGTTCATACAGATAGCGGTTTAGAAATTTCCATGTTCATACAGATAGAGGTGTAAATAATTCCACCTTTATAGAGATGGCAGTGTAAATATTTTTATGTTTATACAGATGGCGTTGTAGATACTTACATGTTTATAGAGATGGCAGTCTAGATATTTTCTGGTTAATGCAGATATCCATGTAGATATTTCCAAGTTTATAGAGATAGCGTTGTAGATATTTCCATGTTTATACAGATAGCGGTGTAGATATTTCCATGCTTATACAGATGGCGGTGTAGATATTTCCATGTTTATGCAGATAGCGGTGTAGATATTTCCATCTTAGTACAGATGGTGGTGCAGGTATTTCCATGTTCATACAGATGGCGATGTAGATATTTCTGAATTTGTAGAGATAGCGGTGTAGTTATTTCCAACTCTATAGAGATAGCGGTGTAGATATTTCCACGTATATGCAGATAGCTGTGTAGATATTTCTATGTTCATACAGATAGCGGTGTAGATATTTCCATGTTCATAGAGATAGCGGTGTAAATAATTCCACCTTTATAGAGATGGCGGTGTAGATATTTCCAAGTTTATAGAGATAGCGGTGTAGTTATTTCCATCTCTATAGAGATAGCGGTGTAGATATTTCCATGTTTATAGAGATGGCGGTGTAGATATTTCCATGTTTATACAGATGGCGGTGTAGATATTTACATGTTTATAGAGATGGCGGTGTACTTATTTCCATGTTTATGGAGATAGCGGTGTAGATATTTCCATGTATATGCAGATAGCTGTGTAGATGTTTCCATGTTCATACAGATAGCGGTGTAGATAGTTCCATGTTCATACAGATAGCGGTGTAGATATTTCCATGTTCATACAGATGGCTGTGAAGTTATTTACATGTTCATACAGATGGCGGTGTAGATATTTCCATGTTTATAGTGATGGCGGTGTAGATATTTCCATGTTTATACAGATGGAGGTGTAGATATTTCCATGTTTATAGAGATGGCGGTGTAGATATTTCCATGTTTATTCAGATGACGGTGTAGATATTTCCATGTTTATACAGATGGCGGTGTAGATATTTACATGTTTATACAGAAAGCGGTGTAGATATTTCCATGTTTACACAGATAGCGGTGTAGATATTTCCATGTTTATGCAGATGGCGTTGTAGATATTTACATGTTTATAGAGTTGACGGTCTAGATATTTCGATGTTTATAGAGATAGTGGTGTAGTTATTTCCAAGTTTATAGACACTGCGGTGTAGTTATTTCCATGTTTATACAGATAGCGGTGTAGATATTTCCACGTTTATAGAGATGGTGGTGTAGATATTTCCATGTTTATACAGATGGCGGTGTAGATATTTCCATGTTTATACAGATAGCGGTGTAGATATTTGCATCTTAATACAGATGGTGGTGCAGGTATTTCCATGTTCATACAGATGGCGATGTAGATATTTTTGAATTTATAGAGATAGCGGTGTAGTTATTTTCAACTCTATAGAGATAGCGGTGTAGATATTTCCACGTATATGCAGATAGCTTTGTAGATATTTCTATGTCCATACAGATAGCGGTGTAGATATTTCCATGTTCGTAGAGATAGCGGTGTAGATATTTCCATGTTCATACAGATAGCGGTATAGATGTTTCCATGTTCATACAGATAGCGGTGTAAATAATTCCAACTTTATAGAGATGGCGGTGTAAATATTTGTATGTTCATACGGATGGCGGTGTAGATATTTACATGTTTATAGAGTTGTCAGTCTAGATATTTTCTGGTTTATACAGATAGCGGTGTAGATATTTCCAAGTTTATAGAGATAGCGTTGTAGATAATTCCATGTTTATACAGATAGCAGTGTAGATATTTCCATGTTTATACAGATGGTGGTGTAGATATTTCCATGTTTATACAGATGGTGGTGTAGATATTTCCATGTTTATACAGATAGCGGTGTAGATATTTCCATCTTAATACAGATGGTGGTGCTGATATTTCCATGTTCATACAGATGGCAATGTAGATATTTCCAAGTTTATAGAGATAGCGGTGTAGTTATTTCCAACTCTATAGAGATAGTGGTGTATATATTTCCAATTTTACACAGATAGCATTGTAGATATTTCCATGTTCATACAGACAGCGGTGTATATATTTCCACGTTTATAGAGATGGTGGTGTAGATATTTCCATGTTCATACAGATGGCGGTGTAGATATTTCCATGTTTATAGAGATGGCGGTGTAGATATTTCCATGTTCATACAGATAGCGGTGTAGATATTTCCATGTTCATACAGATAGCGGTGTAGATATTTCCATGTTTATAGAGATGGCGGTGTAGATATTTCCATGTTCATACAGATAGCGGTGTAGATATTTCCATGTTCATACAGATAGCGGTGTAGATATTTCCCTGTTTATGCAGATGGCGGTGTAGATATTTACATGTTTATAGAGTTGATGGTCTAGATATTTCGATGTTTATAGAGATAGTGGTGTAGTTATTTCCAAGTTTATAGACACTGCGGTGTAGATATTTCCATGTTTATAGAGACGGAGGTGTAGGTATTTCCATGTTTATAGAGATGGCGGTGTAGATATTTCCATGTTTATAGAGATGACGGTGTAGATATTTCCATGTTCATACAGACAGCGGTGCAGATATTTCCATGTTCATACAGATGGCGGTGTAGATAATTCCACCTTCATAGAGAGGGCAGTGTAGATATTTCTATGTTCATACAGATGGCGGTGTAGATATTTACATGTTTATAGAGAGGGCGGTCTAGATATTTTCTGGTTTATACAGAGAGCGGTGTAGATATTTCCACGTTTATAGAGATGGAGGTGTAGATATTTCCATGTTCATACAGATGGCGGTGTAGGTATTTCCATGTTTGTAGAGATGGCGGTGTAGATATTTCGATGTTTATACAGATGGCGGTGTAGTTATTTACATGTTTATAGAGATGGCGGTGTAGTTATTTCCATGTTTATGGAGATAGCGGTGTAGATATTTCCATGTATATGCAGATAGCTGTGTAGATGTTTCCATGTTCATACAGATAGCGGTGTAGATAGTTTCATGTTCTTACAGATAGCGGTGTAGATATTTCAATGTTCATACAGATGGCCGTGAAGTTATTTAAATGTTCATACATATGGCGGTGTAGATATTTCCATGTTTATAGTGATGGCGGTGTAGATATTTACATGTTTATAGAGAGGGCGGTCTAGATATTTTCTGGTTTATACAGAGAGCGGTGTAGATATTTCCACGTTTATAGAGATGGAGGTGTAGATATTTCCATGTTCATACAGATGGCGGTGTAGATATTTCCATGTTTGTAGAGATGGCGGTGTAGATATTTCGATGTTTATACAGATGGCGGTGTAGTTATTTACATGTTTATAGAGATGGCGGTGTAGTTATTTCCATGTTTATGGAGATAGCGGTGTAGATATTTCCATGTATATGCAGATAGCTGTGTAGATGTTTCCATGTTCATACAGATAGCGGTGTAGATAGTTTCATGTTCTTACAGATAGCGGTGTAGATATTTCAATGTTCATACAGATGGCCGTGAAGTTATTTAAATGTTCATACATATGGCGGTGTAGATATTTCCATGTTTATAGTGATGGCGGTGTAGATATTTCCATGTTTATACAGATGGAGGTGTAGATATTTCCATGTTTATAGAGATGGCGGTGTTGATATTTCCATGTTTATACAGATGACGGTGTAGATATTTCCATGTTTATACTGAAAGCGGTGTAGATATTTCCATGTTTACACAGATAGCGGTGTAGTTATTTCCATGTTTATGCAGATGGCGGTGTAGATATTTACATGTTTATAGAGTTGGCGGTCTAGATATTTCGATGTTTTTAAAGATAGTTGTGTAGTTATTTCAAAGTTTATAGAGACTGCGGTGTAGATATTTCCATCTTTATACAGATAGCGGTGTAGATATTTCCATGTTTATAGAGATAGCGGTGTAGTTATTTCCATGTTTATACAGATAGTGGTGAAGATATTTCCATGTTTACACAGATAGCCGTGTGGATATTTCCATGTGTATACAGATGGTGGTGTAGATATTTCCAAGTTTATGCACATTGCGGTGCAGATATTTCCATGTTCATACAGATAGCAGTGTAGATATTTCAATGTTCATACACATTGCAGTATAGATATTTCCATGTTCATACAGATAGCGGTGTAGATATTTCCATGTTCATACAGATGGCCGTGTAGTTATTTCCATGTTCATACAGATGGCGGTGCAGATATTTCCATGTTCATACAGATGGCCGTGTAGTTATTTCCATGTTCATACAGATGGCGGTGCAGATATTTACATGTTCATACAGATTGCCGTGTAGATATTTCCATGTTCATACAGATAGCGGTTTAGATATTTCCATGTTCATACAGATAGAGGTGTAAATAATTACACCTTTATAGAGATGGCGGTGTAAATATTTTTATGTTCATACAGATGGCGTTGTAGATACTTACATGTTTATAGAGATGGCAGTCTAGATATTTTCTGGTTAATGCAGATAGCCGTGTAGATATTTCCAACTTTATAGAGATAGCGTGGTAGATATTTCCATGTTCATACAGATAGCGGTGTAGATATTTCCATGTTCATACAGATAGCGGTTTAGATATTTCCATGTTCATACAGATAGCGGTGTAGATATTTCCATGTTTATAGAGATAGCGGTGTAGTTATTTCCATGTTTATACAGATAGCGGTGAAGATATTTCCATGTTTGCACAGATAGCCGTGTGGATATTTCCATGTGTATACAGATCGCGGTGTAGATATTTCCAAGTTTATGCAGATTGCGGTGCAGATATTTCCATGTTCATACAGATAGCAGTGTAGATATTTCCATGTTCATACAGATTGCAGTATAGATATTTCCATGTTCATACAGATAGCGGTGTAGATATTTCCATGTTCATACAGATGGCCGTGTAGTTATTTCCATGTTCATACAGATGGCGGTGCAGATATTTCCATGTTCATACAGATGTCCGTGTAGATATTTCCATGTTCATACAGATAGCGGTTTAGAAATTTCCATGTTCATACAGATAGAGGTGTAAATAATTCCACCTTTATAGAGATGGCAGTGTAAATATTTTTATGTTTATACAGATGGCGTTGTAGATACTTACATGTTTATAGAGATGGCAGTCTAGATATTTTCTGGTTAATGCAGATAGCCGTGTAGATATTTCCAAGTTTATAGAGATAGCGTTGTAGATATTTCCATGTTTATACAGATAGCGGTGTAGATATATCCATGCTTATACAGATGGCGGTGTAGATATTTCCATGTTTATGCAGATAGCGGTGTAGATATTTCCATCTTAGTACAGATGGTGGTGCAGGTATTTCCATGTTCATACAGATGGCGATGTAGATATTTCTGAATTTGTAGAGATAGCGGTGTAGTTATTTCCAACTCTATAGAGATAGCGGTGTAGATATTTCCACGTATATGCAGATAGCTGTGTAGATATTTCTATGTTCATACAGATAGCGGTGTAGATATTTCCATGTTCATAGAGATAGCGGTGTAAATAATTCCACCTTTATAGAGATGGCGGTGTAGATATTTCCAAGTTTATAGAGATAGCGGTGTAGTTATTTCCATCTCTATAGAGATAGCGGTGTAGATATTTCCATGTTTATAGAGATGGCGGTGTAGATATTTCCATGTTTATACAGATGGCGGTGTAGATATTTACATGTTTATAGAGATGGCGGTGTACTTATTTCCATGTTTATGGAGATAGCGGTGTAGATATTTCCATGTATATGCAGATAGCTGTGTAGATGTTTCCATGTTCATACAGATAGCGGTGTAGATAGTTCCATGTTCATACAGATAGCGGTGTAGATATTTCCATGTTCATACAGACGGCTGTGAAGTTATTTACATGTTCATACAGATGGCGGTGTAGATATTTCCATGTTTATAGTGATGGCGGTGTAGATATTTCCATGTTTATACAGATGGAGGTGTAGATATTTCCATGTTTATAGAGATGGCGGTGTAGATATTTCCATGTTTATTCAGATGACGGTGTAGATATTTCCATGTTTATACAGATGGCGGTGTAGATATTTACATGTTTATACAGAAAGCGGTGTAGATATTTCCATGTTTACACAGATAGCGGTGTAGATATTTCCATGTTTATGCAGATGGCGTTGTAGATATTTACATGTTTATAGAGTTGACGGTCTAGATATTTCGATGTTTATAGAGATAGTGGTGTAGTTATTTCCAAGTTTATAGACACTGCGGTGTAGTTATTTCCATGTTTATACAGATAGCGGTGTAGATATTTCCACGTTTATAGAGATGGTGGTGTAGATATTTCCATGTTTATACAGATGGCGGTGTAGATATTTCCATGTTTATACAGATAGCGGTGTAGATATTTGCATCTTAATACAGATGGTGGTGCAGGTATTTCCATGTTCATACAGATGGCGATGTAGATATTTTTGAATTTATAGAGATAGCGGTGTAGTTATTTCCAACTCTATAGAGATAGCGGTGTAGATATTTCCACATATATGCAGATAGCTTTGTAGATATTTCTATGTCCATACAGATAGCGGTGTAGATATTTCCATGTTCGTAGAGATAGCGGTGTAGATATTTCCATGTTCATACAGATAGCGGTATAGATGTTTCCATGTTCATACAGATAGCGGTGTAAATAATTCCAACTTTATAGAGATGGCGGTGTAAATATTTGTATGTTCATACGGATGGCGGTGTAGATATTTACATGTTTATAGAGTTGTCAGTCTAGATATTTTCTGGTTTATACAGATAGCGGTGTAGATATTTCCAAGTTTATAGAGATAGCGTTGTAGATAATTCCATGTTTATACATATAGCAGTGTAGATATTTCCATGTTTATACAGATGGCGGTGTAGATATTTCCATGTTTATACAGATGGTGGTGTAGATATTTCCATGTTTATACAGATAGCGGTGTAGATATTTCCATCTTAATACAGATGGTGGTGCTGATATTTCCATGTTCATACAGATGGCAATGTAGATATTTCCAAGTTTATAGAGATAGCGGTGTTGTTATTTCCAACTCTATAGAGATAGTGGTGTATATATTTCCAATTTTACACAGATAGCATTGTAGATATTTCCATGTTCATACAGACAGCGGTGTATATATTTCCACGTTTATAGAGATGGTGGTGTAGATATTTCCATGTTCATACAGATGGCGGTGTAGATATTTCCATGTTTATAGAGATGGCGGTGTAGATATTTCCATGTTCATACAGATAGCGGTGTAGATATTTCCATGTTCATACAGATAGCGGTGTAGATATTTCCATGTTTATAGAGATGGCGGTGTAGATATTTCCATGTTCATACAGATAGCGGTGTAGATATTTCCATGTTCATACAGATAGCGGTGTAGATATTTCCCTGTTTATGCAGATGGCGGTGTAGATATTTACATGTTTATAGAGTTGATGGTCTAGATATTTCGATGTTTATAGAGATAGTGGTGTAGTTATTTCCAAGTTTATAGACACTGCGGTGTAGATATTTCCATGTTTATAGAGACGGAGGTGTAGGTATTTCCATGTTTATAGAGATGGCGGTGTAGATATTTCCATGTTTATAGAGATGACGGTGTAGATATTTCCATGTTCATACAGACAGCGGTGCAGATATTTCCATGTTCATACAGATGGCGGTGTAGCTAATTCCACCTTCATAGAGAGGGCAGTGTAGATATTTCTATGTTCATACAGATGGCGGTGTAGATATTTACATGTTTAAAGAGAGGGCGGTCTAGATATTTTCTGGTTTATACAGAGAGCGGTGTAGATATTTCCACGTTTATAGAGATGGAGGTGTAGATATTTCCATGTTCATACAGATGGCGGTGTAGATATTTCCATGTTTGTAGAGATGGCGGTGTAGATATTTCGATGTTTATACAGATGGCGGTGTAGTTATTTACATGTTTATAGAGATGGCGGTGTAGTTATTTCCATGTTTATGGAGATAGCGGTGTAGATATTTCCATGTATATGCAGATAGCTGTGTAGATGTTTCCATGTTCATACAGATAGCGGTGTAGATAGTTCCATGTTCTTACAGATAGCGGTGTAGATATTTCAATGTTCATACAGATGGCCGTGAAGTTATTTAAATGTTCATACATATGGAGGTGTAGATATTTCCATGTTTATAGTGATGGCGGTGTAGATATTTCCATGTTTATACAGATGGAGGTGTAGATATTTCCATGTTTATAGAGATGGCGGTGTTGATATTTCCATGTTTATACAGATGACGGTGTAGATATTTCCATGTTTATACTGAAAGCGGTGTAGATATTTCCATGTTTACACAGATAGCGGTGTAGTTATTTCCATGTTTATGCAGATGGCGGTGTAGATATTTACATGTTTATAGAGTTGGCGGTCTAGATATTTCGATGTTTTTAAAGATAGTTGTGTAGTTATTTCAAAGTTTATAGAAACTGCGGTGTAGATATTTCCATCTTTATACAGATAGCGGTGTAGATATTTCCATGTTTATAGAGATAGCGGTGTAGTTATTTCCATGTTTATACAGATAGTGGTGAAGATATTTCCATGTTTACACAGATAGCCGTGTGGATATTTCCATGTGTATACAGATGGTGGTGTAGATATTTCCAAGTTTATGCACATTGCGGTGCAGATATTTCCATGTTCATACAGATAGCAGTGTAGATATTTCAATGTTCATACACATTGCAGTATAGATATTTCCATGTTCATACAGATAGCGGTGTAGATATTTCCATGTTCATACAGATGGCCGTGTAGTTATTTCCATGTTCATACAGATGGCGGTGCAGATATTTCCATGTTCATACAGATGGCCGGGTAGTTATTTCCATGTTCATACAGATGGCGGTGCAGATATTTACATGTTCATACAGATTGCCGTGTAGATATTTCCATGTTCATACAGATAGCGGTTTAGATATTTCCATGTTCATACAGATAGAGGTTTAAATAATTACACCTTTATAGAGATGGCGGTGTAAATATTTTTATGTTCATACAGATGGCGTTGTAGATACTTACATGTTTATAGAGATGGCAGTCTAGATATTTTCTGGTTAATGCAGATAGCCGTGTAGATATTTCCAACTTTATAGAGATAGCGTGGTAGATATTTCCATGTTCATACAGATAGCGGTGTAGATATTTCCATGTTCATACAGATAGCGGTTTAGATATTTCCATGTTCATACAGATAGAGGTGTAAATAATTCCACCTTTATAGAGATGGCGGTGTAAATATTTTTATGTTCATACAGATGGCGTTGTAGATATTTACATGTTTATAGAGATGGCAGTCTTGATATTTTCTGGTTAATACAGATAGCCGTGTAGATATTTCCAAGTTTATAGAGATAGAGTTGTAGATATTTCCATGTTTTTACAGATAGCGGTGTAGATATTTCCATGCTTATACAGATGGCGGTGTAGATATTTCCATGTTTATACAGATAGCGTTGTAGATATTTCCGTCTTAATACAGATGGTGGTGCAGGTATTTCCATGTTCATACAGATGGCGATGTAGATATTTCTGAATTTATAGAGAAGGCGGTGTAGTTATTTCCAACTCTATAGAGATAGCGGTGTAGATATTTCCACGTATATGCAGATAGCTGTGTAGATATTTCTATGTTCATACAGATAGCAGTGTAGATATTTCCATGTTCATACAGATAGCGGTGTAAATAATTCCACCTTTATAGAGATGGCGGTGTAAATATTTCTATGTTCATACAGATGGCGGTGTAGATATTTACATGCTTGTAGAGATGGCAGTCAAGATATTTTCTGGTTTATACAGATAGCGGTGTAGATATATCCAAGTTTATAGAGATAGCGTTGTAGACATTTCCATGTTTATACAGATAGCAGTGTAGATATTTCCATGTTCATATGGATAGCAGTGTAGATATTTCCATGTTCATACAGATAGGGGTTAGATATTTCCATGTTCATACAGATAGCGGTGTAGATATTTCCATGTTCATACAGATAGCGGTGTAGATAATTCCACCTTCATAGAGAGGGCGGTGTAGATATTTCTATGTTCATACAGATGGCGGTGTAGATATTTACATGTTTATAGAGATGGCGGTCTAGATATTTTCTGGTTTATACAGATAGCGGTGTAGATATTTCCATGTATATAGAGATAGTGGTGTAGATATTTCCAATTTTATACAGATAGCATTGTAGATATTTCCATGTTCGTACAGATAGCGGTGTAGATATTTCCATGTTCATACAGATGGCGGTGTAGATATTTCCATGTTCATACAGATGGCGGTGTAGATATTTCCATGTTAATACAGATGGCGGTGTAAATATTTCCATGTTCATACAGATAGCGGTGTAGATATTTCCATGTTCATACAGATAGCGATTTAGATATTTCCAAGTTCGTACAGATAGAGGTGTAAATAATTCCACCTTTATAGAGATGGAGGTGTAAATATTTCTATGTTCATACAGATGGCGTTGTAGATATTTACATGTTTATAGAGATGGCAGTCTAGATATTTTCTGGTTTATACAGATAGCGGTGTAGATACTTCCAAGTTTATTGAGATAGCGTTGTAGATGTTTCCATGTTTATACAGATAGCGGTGTAGATATATCCATGCTTATACAGATGGCGGTGTAGATATTTCCATGTTTATACAGATAGCGGTGTAGATATTTCCTTCTTAATACAGATGGTGTTGCAGGCATTTCCATGTTCATACTGATGGCGATGTAGATATTTCTGAATTTATAGAGATAGCGGTGTAGTTATTTCCAACTCTATAGAGATAGCGGTGTAGATATTTCCACGTATATGCAGATAGCTGTGTAGATATTTTTATGTTCATACAGATAGCAGTGTAGATATTTCCATGTTCATACAGATAGCGGTGTACATATTTCCATGTTCATACAGATAGCGGAGTAGATATTTCCATTTTCATACAAATAGCGGTGTAGATATTTCCATGTTCATACAGATAGCAGTGTAGATAATTCCACCTTCATACAGAGGGCGGTGTAGATATTTCTATGTTCATACAGGTGGCGGTGTAGATATTTCCATGTTTATAGAGATGGCGGTGTAGATATTTCCATGTTCATACAGATGGCGGTGTAGATATTTACATGTGTATAGAAATGTCAGTCTAGATATTTTCTGGTTTATACAGATAGCGGTGTAGATATTTCCAAGTTTATAGAGATAGCGTTGTAGATATTTCCATGTTTATACAGATAGCGGTGTAGATATTTCCATGTTTATACAGATAGCAGAGTAGATATTTCCAGGTTTATACAGATAGCGGAGCAGATATTTCCATGTTTATACAGATAGCGGTGTAGATATTTCCATCTTAATAAAGATGGCGGTGTAGATATTTCCATGTTCATACAGATGGTAGTGCAGATATTTCCATATTCATACAGATGGCGATGTAGATATTTCCAAGGTTATAGAGATAGCGGTGTAGTTATTTCCGACTTTATAGAGATAGCGGTGAAGATATTTCCAAGGTTATAGAGATAGCGGTGTAGTTATTTCCGACTTTATAGAGATAGCGGTGTAGATATTTCCACGTATATGCAGATAGCTGTGTAGATATTTCCATGTTCATACAGATAGCGGTGTAGATATTTCCATGTTCATACAGATAGCGGTGTAGATATTTCCATGTTCATACAGATAGCGGTGTAGATATTTCCAAGTTCATACAGATAGCGGTGTAGATAATTCCACCCTCATAGAGAGGGCGGTGTAGATATTTCTATGTTCATACAGATAGCGGTGTAGATTTTTCCATGTTTATAGAGATGGCGATGTAGACATTTTCATTTTTATACAGATGGCGGTGTAGATACTTCCATGTTTATGGAGATGGCGGTGTAGATATTTCCATGTTTATGGAGATAGCGGCGTAGATATTTCCATGTATTTGCAGATAGCTGTGTAGATGTTTCCATGTTCATACAGATAGCGGTGTAGATATTTCCAGGTTCATACAGATGGCCGTGAAGTTATTTACATGTTCATACAGATGGCGGTGTAGATATTTCCATGTTTATACAGATAGCGGTGTTGATATCTCCATGTTTATAGAGATAGCGGTGTAGTTATTTCCATGTTTATACAGATAGCGGTGAAGATATTTCCATGTTTACACAGATAGCGGTGTAGATATTTCCAAGTTTATGCAGATAGCGGTGCAGATATTTCCATGTTTATACAGATTGCGGTGTAGATATTTCCATGTTTAAACACATAGCAGTGTAGATATTTCCACGTTCATACAGATGGCGGTGTAGGTATTTCCATGTTCATACAGATGGCGGTGTAGATATTTACATGTTTATAGAGATGGCAGTCTAGATATTTTCTGGTTTATACAGATAGCGGTGTAGAAATTTCCAAGTTTATAGAGATATCGTAGTAGATAATTCATGGTTTATACAGACAGCAGTGTAGATATTTGCATGTTTATACAGATGGCGGTGTAGATATTTCCATGTTTATACAGACAGCAGTGTAGATATTTCCATCTTAATACAGATGGTGGTGCAGATATTTCCATGTTCATATAGATGGCGATGTAGATATTTCCAAGTTTATAGAGATAGCGGTGCAGTTATTTCCAACTCTATAGAGATAGTGATGTAGGTATTTCCACGTATATGCAGATAGCTGTGTAGATATTTCCATGTTCATACAGATAGAGGTGTAGATATTTCCATGTTCATAAAGATAGCGGTGTAGATAATTCCATGTTCATACAGATAGCGGTGTTGATATTTCCATGTTCATACAGATAGCAGTGTAGATATTTCCATGTTCATACAGATAGCGGTGTAGATAATTCCACCTTGATAGAGAGGGCGGTGTAGATAATTCTATGTTCATACAGATTGCGGTGTAGATATTTACATGTTTATAGAGATAGCGCTGTAGATATTTCCAATTTTATACAGATAGCATTGTAGATATTTCCATGTTCATACAGATAGCGGTGTAGATATTTCCACTTTTATTGAGATGGTGGTGTTGATATTTCCATGTTCATACAGATGGCGGTGTAGATATTTCCATGTTTATAGAGATGGAGGTGTAGGTATTTCCATGTTTATAGAGATGGTGGTGTAGATATTTCCATGTTTATAGAGATGGAGGTGTACATATTTCCGTGTTCATACAGATAACAGTGTAGATATTTCCATGTTCATACAGATAGCGGTGTAGATATTTCCATGTTCATACAGATAGCGGTGTACATATTTCCAAGTTTATAGAGATGGTGGTGTAGATATTTCCATGTTCATACAGATGGCGGTGTAGATATTTCCATGTTTATAGAGATGGCGGTCTAGATATTTCCATGTTCATACAGATAGCGGTGTAGATATTTACATGTTCATACAGATAGCGGTTTAGATATTTCCATGTTCATACAGATAGCGGTGTAAATAATTCTGCATATATAGAAATGGCGGTTTAAATATTTCTATGTTCATACTGATGGCGGTGTAGATATTTACATGTTTATAGAGATGGCAGTCTAGATATTTTCTGGTTTATACAGATAGCGGTGTAGATATTTCCAAGGTTATAGAGATAGCGCTGCAGATATTTCCATGTTTATACAGATAGCGGTGTAGATATTTCCATGTTTATACAGATGGCAGTGTAGATATTTCCATGTTTATACAGATAGCGGTGTAGATATTTCCATGTTTATACAGATAGCGGTGTAGATATTTCATTTTATTACAGATGGCAGTGTAGATATTTCCATGTTCATACAGATGGCGATGTAGATATTTCTGAATTTATAGAGATAGCGGTGTAGTTATTTCCAACTCTATAGAGATAGCGGTGTTGATATTTCCACGTATATGCAGATAGCTGCGTAGATATTTCTATGTTAATACAGATAGCGGTGTAGATATTTCCATGTTCATACAGATACCGGTGTAGATATTTCCATGTTCATAGAGATAGCGGTGTAGATATTTCCATGTTCATACAAATAGCGGTGTAGATATTTCCAAGTTCATACAGATAGCGGTGTAGATAATTCCACCTTCATACAGAGGTCGGTGTAGATATTTCTATGTTCATACAGGTGGCGGTGTAGTTATTTCCATGTTTATAGAGATGGCGGTGTAGATATTTCCATGTTCATACAGATGGCGGTGTAGATATTTACATGTGTATAGAGATGTCAGTCTAGATATTTTCTGGTTTATACAGATAGCGTTGTAGATATTTCCAAGTTTATAGAGATAGCGTTGTAAATATTTCCATGTTCATACATATAGCTTTGTAGATAATTCCAGCTTCATAGAGAGGGCGGTGTAGATAATTCTGTGTTCATACATATGGCGGTGTATTTACATGTTTATACAGATAGCGCTGTAGATATTTCCAATTTTATACAGATAGCATTGTAGATTTTTCCATGTTCATACAGATAGCGGTGTAGATATTTCCACTTTTATAGAGATGGCGGTGTAGATATTTCCATGTTTATAGAGATGGAGGTGTAGATATTTCCATGTTTATAGAGATGGCGGTGTAGATATTTCCATGTTTATAGAGATGGAGGTGTAGATATTTCCGTGTTCTTACAGATAACAGTGTAGATATTTCCATGTTCTTACAGATAGCGGTGTAGATATTTCCATGTTCATACAGATAGCGGTGTAGATATTTCAAAGTTTATAGAGATGGTGTGGTAGATATTTCCATGTTCATACAGATAGCGGTGTAAATAATTCCACCTTTATAGAGATGGCGGTGTAAATATTTCTGTGTTCATGCAGATGGCGGTGTAGATATTTACATGTTTATAGAGATGGCAATCTAGATATTTTCTGGTTTATACAGATAGCGGTGTAGATATTTCCAAGTTTATAGAGATAGCGTTGTAGATAATTCCATGTTTATACAGATAGCGGTGTAGATATTTCCATGTTTATACAGATGTGGTTGTAGATATTTCCATGTTTATACAGAGAGCGGTGTAGATATTTCCATCTTAATACAGATGGTGGTGCTGATATTTCCATGTTCATACAGGTGGCGATGAAGATATTTCCAAGTTTATAGAGATAGCGGTGTAGTTATTTCCAACTCTATAGTGATAGCGATGTAGATATTTCCAATTTTATACAGATAGCATTTTAGATATTTCCATGTTCATACAGATAGCGGTGTAGATATTTCCACGTTTATAGAGATGGTGGTGTAGGTATTTCCATGTTCATACAGATGGCGGTGTAGATATTTCCATGTTTATAGAGATGGCGGTGTAGATATTTCCATGTTCATACAGATAGCGGTGTAGATATTTCCATGTTCATAAAGATATCGGTGTAGATATTTCCATGTTCTTACCGATAGCGGTTTAGATATTTCCATGTTCATACAGATAGCAGTGTAAATAATTCCACCTTTATAGAGATTGCGGTGTAAATATTTCTATGTTCATACAGATGGCGGTGTAGATACTTACATGTTTATAGAGATGGCAGTCAAGATATTTTCTGGTTTATACAGATAGCGGTGTAGATATTTCCAAGTTTATAGAGATAGCGTTGTAGATATTTCCATGTTTATACAGGTAGCGCTGTAGATATTTCCATGTTTATACAGATGGCTGTGTAGATATTTCCATGTTTATACAAATAGCGGTGTAGATATTTCCATGTTTATACAGATAGCGGTGTGGATATTTCCATCTTAGAGCAGATGGCGGTGTAGATATTTCCATGTTCATACAAATGGTGGTGCAGATATTTCCATGTTCATAGAGCTGGCGATGTAGATATTTCCAAGTTTATAGAGATAGCGGTGTAGTTACTTCCAGCTTTATAGAGATAGCGGTGTAGATATTTCCACGTATATGCAGATAGCTGTGTAGATATTTCCATGTTCATACAGATAGTGGTGTAGATATTTCCATGTTCATAGGGATTGCAGTGTAGATATTTCCATGTTCATACAGATAGGGGTTAGATATTTCCATGTTCATACAGATAGCGGTGTAGATATTTCCATGATCATACAGATAGCGGTGTAGATAATTCCACCTTCATAGAGAGGGCGGTGTAGCTATTTCTAGGTTCATACAGATGGCGGTGTAGATATTTACAGGTTTATAGAGATGGCGGTCTAGATATTTTCTGGTTTATACAGATAGTGGTGTAGATATTGCCATGTTTATAGAGATAGGGGTGTAGATATTTCCAACTTTATACAGATAGCATTGTAGATATTTCCATGTTCATACAGATAGGGGTGTAGATATTTCCATGTCCATACAGATAGCGGTTTAGATATTTCCATGTTCATACAGATAGAGGTTTAAATCATTCCACCTTTATAGAGATGGCGGAGTAAATATTTCTATGTTCATACAGTTGGCGTTGTAGATATTTACATGTTTATAGAGATGGCAGTCTAGATATTTTCTGGTTAAAACAGATAGCGGTGTAGATATTTCCAAGTTTATAGAGATAACGTTGTAGATATTTCAATGTTTATACAGATAGCGGTGTAGATATTTCCATGCTTATACAGATGGCGGTGTAGATATTTCCATGTTTATACAGATAGCGGTATAGATATTTCCATGTTTATAGACATAGTTGTGTAGTTATTTCCATGTTTATACAGATAGCGGTGAAGATATTTCCATGTTTACACAGGTAGCCGTGTGGATATTTCCATGTTTATACAGATAGCGGTGTAGATATTTCCAAGTTTATGCAGATAGCGGTGCAGATATTTGCATGTTTATACAGATAGCGGTGTAGATATTTCCATGTTTATACAGATAGCAGTGTAGATATTTCCATGTTCATACAGATGGCGGTGTAGATATTTCCAATGTTCATACAGATGGCGGTGTAGATATTTACATGTTTATAGAGATGGCAGTCTAGATATTTTCTGGTTTATACAGATAGCGGTGTAGAAATTTCCAAGTTTATAGAGATATCGTTGTAGATAATTCCATGTTTATACAGACAGCAGTGTAGATATTTCCATGTTTATACAGATGGCGGTGTAGATATTTCCATGTTTATACAGACAGCAGTGTAGATATTTCCATCTTAATACAGATGGTGGTGCAGATATTTCCATGTTCATATAGATGGCGATGTAGATATTTCCAAGTTTATAGAGATAGCGGTGCAGTTATTTCCAACTCTATAGAGATAGTGGTGTAGGTATTTCCACGTATATGCAGATAGCTGTGTAGATATTTCTATGTTCATACAGATAGCGGTGTTGATATTTCCATGTTCATACAGATATCAGTGTAGATATTTCCATGTTCATACAGATAGCGGTGTAGATAATTCCACTTTCATAGAGAGGGCGGTGTAGATAATTCTATGTTCATACAGATGGCGGTGTAGATATTTACATGTTTATAGAGATAGCGCTGTAGATATTTCCAATTTTATACAGATAGCATTGTAGATATTTCCATGTTCATACAGATAGCGGTGTAGATATTTCCACTTTTATTGAGATGGTGGTGTAGATATTTCCATGTTCATACAGATGGCGGTGTAGATATTTCCAAGTTTATAGAGATGGAGGTGTAGGTATTTCCATGTTTATAGAGATGTTGGTGTAGATATTTCCATGTTCATACAGATGGCAGTGTAGATATTTCCATGTTTATGGAGATGGCGGTGTAGATATTTCCATGTTCATACAGATAGCATTGTAGATATTTCAATGTTCATACAGATAGCGGTGTAGATATTTCCATGTTCATACAGATAGCGGTGTAGATATTTCCATGTTCATACAGATAGCGGTGTAGATATTTCCTTGTTCATACAGATTGCGGTGTAAATAATTCCACCTTTATAGAGGTGGCGGTGTAAATATTTCTATGTTCATACAGATGGCCGTGTAGATATTTACATGTTTATAGAGATGGCATTCTAGATATTTTCTGGTTTATACAGAGAGCGGTGTAGATATTTCCAAGTTTATAGAGATAGCGTTGTAGATATTTCCATGTTTATACAGATAGCGGTGTAGATATTTCCATGTTCATACAGATAGTGGTGCAGGTATTTCCATGTTCATACAGATGGCGATGTAGATATTTCTGAATTTATAGAGATATCGGAGTATTTATTTCCAACTCTATAGAGATAGCGGTGTAGATATTTCCACGTATATGCAGATAGCTGTGTAGATATTTCTATATTCATACAGATAGCGGTGTAGATATTTCCATGTTCATACAGATACCGGTGTAGATATTTCCATGTTCATACAGATAGCGGTGTAGGTATTTCCATGTTCATGCAAATAGCGGTGTAGATATTTCCATGTTCATACAGATAGCGGTGTAGATATTTCCATGTTCATACAGATAGCGGTATAGATATTTCCATGTTCATACAGATAGCGGTGTAGATAATTCCACCTTCATAGAGAGGGCCGTGTACATAATTCTGTGTTCATACAGATGGCGGTGTAGATATTTACATGTTTATAGAGATAGCGCTGTAGATATTTCCAATTTTATACAGATAGCATTGTAGATATTTCCATGTTCATACAGATAGCGGTATAGATATTTCCACTTATATAGAGATGGAGGTGTAGATATTTCCATGTTCATACAGATGGCGGTGTAGATATTTCCACGTTTGTAGAGATGGAGGTGTAGATATTTCCATGTTTATAGAGATGGAGGTGTAGATATTTCCGTGTTCATACAGATAACAGTGTAGATATTTCCATGTTCATACAGATAGCGGTGTAGATATTTCCATGTTCATACAGATAGTGGTGTAGATATTTCCAAGTTTATAGTGATGGTGGTGTAGATATTTCCATGTTCATACAGATGGCGGTGTAGATATTTTCATGTTTATAGGGATGGCGGTGTAGATATTTCCATGTTCATACAGATAGCATTGTAGATATTTCCATGTTCATACAGATAGCGTTGTAGATATTTCCATGTTCATACAGATAGCGGTGTAGATATTTCCATGTTCATAGAGATAGCGGTTTAGATATTTCCATGTTCATACAGATAGCGTTGTAAATAATTCCACCTTTATAGAGATGGCTGTGTAAATATTTCTATGTTCATACAGATGGCGGTGTAGATATTTACATGTTTATAGAGATGGCAGTCTAGATATTTACTGGTTTATACAGATAGCGGTGTAGATATTTCCAAGATTATAGAGATAGCGTTGTAGATATTTCCATGTTTATACAGATAGCGGTGTAGATATTTCCATCTTATTACAGATGGCGGTGTGGATATTTCCATGTTCACACAGATGGTGGTGCAGATATTTCCAAGGTTATAGAGATAGCGGTGTAGTTATTTCCAACTTTATAGAGATAGCGGTGTAGATATTTCCACGTATATGCAGATAGCTGTGTAGATATTTCCATGTTCATACCGATAGCGGTGTAGATATTTCCATGTTCATACAGATAGCGGTGTAGATATTTCCATGTTCATACAGATAATGGTATAGATATTTCCATGTTCATACAGATGGCGGTGAAGATATTTCCATGTTCATACAGATGGCGGTGTAGATATTTACATGTTTATAGAGATGGCGGTCTAGATATTTTCTGTTTTATACAGATAGCGGTGTAGATATTTCCATGTTTATAGAGATTGCGGTGTAGATATTTCTAATTTTATACAGAGAGCATTGTAGATATTTCCATGTTCATACAGACAGCGGTGTAGATATTTCCACGTTTATAGAGATGGTGCTGTAGATATTTCCATGTTCATACAAATGGCGGTGTATTTATTTCCATGTTCATAGAGATGGCGGTGTAGATATTTCCATGCTTAAACAGATAGCGGTGAAGATATTTCCATATTTATAGAGATAGCAGTGTAGATATTCCCATTGATGTACAGATACTTGTGTAGATATTTCCATGTTCATACAGATAGCGGTGTAGATATTTCCATGTTCATACAGATAGCGGTGTAGATATTTCCATGTTCATACACATAGCGGTGTAGATATTTACATGTTCATACAGATAGCGGTGTACATAATTCCACCTTTATAGAGAGGGCGGTGTAGATATTTCTATGTTCATATAGATGGCGGTGTAGATATTTCCATGTTTATAGAGATGGCGGTGTAGATATTTCCATGTTTATACAGATGGCGGTGTAGATATTTCCATGTTTATAGAGATGGCGGTGTAGTTATTTCCATGTTTATGGAGATAGCGGTGTAGATATTTCCAAGTATATGCAGATAGCTGTTTAGATGTTTCCATGTTCATACAGATAGCGGTGTAGATAGTTCCATGTTCATTCAGATAGCGGTGTAGATATTTCCATGTTCATGCAGATGGCGGTGAAGGTATTTACATGTTCATACAGGTGGCGGTGTAGATATTTCCATGTTTATAGAGATGGCGGTGTAGATATTTCCATGTTTATACAGATGGAGGTGTAGATATTTCCATGTATATAGAGATGGCTGTGTAGATATTTCCATGTTTATTCAGATGACAGTGAAGATATTTCCATGTTTATGCAGATGGCGGTGTAGATATTTACATGTTTTTAGAGTTGGCGGTCTAGATATTTCGATGTTTATAGAGATAGCGGTGTAGTTATCTCCAAGTTTATAGAGACTGTGGTGTAGTTATTTCCATGTTTATACAGATAGCGGTGTAGATATTTCCATGTTTATAGACATAGCAGTGAAGATATTTCCATGTTTATACAGATAGCGGTGAAGATATTTCCATGTCTACACAGAGAGCCGTGTGGATATTTCCATGTTTATACAGATAGCGGTGTAGATATTTCCATCTTTATGGAGATAGCGGTGCAGATATTTCCAAGTTTATACAGATAGCGATGTAGATATTTCCATCTTTATGGAGATAGCGGTGCAGATATTTCCATGTTTATTCAGATAGCGGTGTAGATATTTCCATGCTCATACAGATAGCGGTGTAGATACTTCCATGTTCATACGGATAGCTGTGTAGATATTTCCATGTTCATACAGATAGCGGTGTAGATATTTTCATGTTCATACAGATAGCGGTGTAGATATTTCCATGTTCATACAGATAGCGGTGTAGATATTTCCATGTTCATACAGATAGCGGTGTAGATATTTCCATGTTCGTACACATAGCGGTGTAGTTATTTCCATGTTCATACACATAGCGGTGTAGATATTTCCATGTTCATACAGATAGCGGTGTAGATAATTGCACCTTCATAGAGAGGGCAGTGTAGATATTTCTATGTTCATATAGATGGCGGTGTAGATATTTCCATGTTTATAGAGATGGCGGTGTAGAAATTTCCATGTTTATACAGATGGCGGTGTAGATATTTCCATGTTTATAGAGATGGCGGTGTAGTTATTTCCATGTTTATGGAGATAGCGGTGTAGATATTTCCAAGTATATGCAGATAGCTGTGTAGATGTTTCCATGTTCATACAGATAGCGGTGTAGATAGTTCCATGTGCATACAGATAGCGGTGTAGATATTTCCATGTTCATGCAGATGGCGGTGAAGGTATTTACATGTTCATACAGGTGGCGGTGTAGATATTTCCATGTTTATAGAGATGGCGGTGTAGATATTTCCATGTTTATACAGATGGAGGTGTAGATATTTCCATGTATATAGAGATGGCTGTGTAGATATTTCCATGTTTATTCAGATGACGGTGAAGATATTTCCATGTTTATGCAGATGGCGGTGTAGATATTTACATGTTTTTAGAGTTGGCGGTCTAGATATTTCGATGTTTATAGAGATAGCGGTGTAGTTATCTCCAAGTTTATAGAGACTGTGGTGTAGTTATTTCCATGTTTATACAGATAGCGGTGTAGATATTTCCATGTTTATAGACATAGCAGTGTAGTTATTTCCATGTTTATACAGATAGCGGTGAAGATATTTCCATGTTTACACAGAGAGCCGTGTGGATATTTCCATGTTTATACAGATAGCGTTGTAGATATTTCCATCTTTATGGAGATAGCGGTGCAGATATTTCCAAGTTTATACAGATAGCGATGTAGATATTTCCATCTTTATGGAGATAGCGGTGCAGATATTTCCATGTTTATACAGATAGCGGTGTAGATACTTCCATGTTCATACAGATAGCTGTGTAGATATTTCCTTTTTCATACAGATAGCGGTGTAGATATTTTCATGTTCATACAGATAGCGGTGTAGATATTTCCATGTTCATACAGATAGCGGTGTAGATATTTCCATGTTCATACAGATAGCGGTGTAAATAATTCCACCTTTATAGAGACGGCAGTGTAAATATTTCTATGTTGATACAGATGGCGGTGTAGATATTTACATGTTTATAGAGGTGGCAGTCTAGATATTTTCTGGTTTATACAGATAGCGGTGTAGATATTTCCAAGTTTGTAGAGATAGAATTGTAGATATTTCCATATTTATACAGATAGCGGTGTAGATATTTCCATGTTTATACAGATGGCGGTGTACATATTTCCATGTTTATACTGACAGCGGTGTAGATATTTCCATGTTTATACAGATAGTGGTGTAGATATTTCCATCTTAATACAGATGGCGGTGTAGATATTTCTATGTTCATACAGATGGCGATGTAGATATTTCCAAGTTTATAGAGATATCGGTGTAGTTATTTCCAACTTTATAGAGATAGCGGTGAAGATATTTCCACGTATATGCAGATAGCTGTGTAGATATTTCCATGTTCATACAGATAGCGGTGTAGATATTTCCATGTTCATACAGATAGCGGTGTAGATATTTCCATGTTTATAGAGATAGCGTTGTAGTTATTTCCATGTTTATACAGATAGCGGTGAAGATATTTCCATGTTTACACAGAGAGCCGTGTGGATATTTCCATATTTATACAGATAGCGGTGTAGATATTTCCATCTTTATGGAGATAGCGGTGCAGATATTTCCAAGTTTATAAGGATAGCTGTGTAGATATTTCCATCTTTATGGAGATAGCGGTGCAGATATTTCCATGTTTATACAGATAGCGGTGTAGATATTTCCATGTTTATACAGATGGCGGTGTAGATATTTCCATGTTTCTACTGACAACGGTGTAGATATTTCCATGTTTATACAGATAGTCGTGTAGATATTTCCTTCTTAATACAGATGGCGGTGTAGGTGTTTCCATGTTCATACAGATGGTGGTGCAGATATTTCCATGTTCATACAGATGGCAACGTAGATATTTCGAAGTTTATAGAGATAGCAGTGTAGTTATTTCCAACTTTATAGAGGCAGCGGTGTAGATATTTCCACGTATATGCAGATAGCAGTGTAGATATTTCCATGTTCATACTGATAGCGGTGTAGATAATTCCATGTTTATAGAGATGGTGGTGTAGATATTTCCAAGTTCATACAGATGGCGGTGTAGATATTTCCATGTTTATAGAGATGGAGGTGTAGATATTTCCATGTTTATAGACATGGCGGTGTAGATATTTCCATGTTTATAGAGATGGCGGTGTAGATATTTCCATGTTCATACAGATAGCGGTGTAGATATTTCCATGTTCGTACAGATAGCAGTGGAGATAATTCCTCCTTCATAGAGAGGGTGGTGTAGATATTTCTTTGTTTATACAGATGGCGGTGTAGATATTTACATGTTTATAGAGATGGCGGTTTCGATATTTTCTGGTTTATACAGATAGCGGTGTACATATTTCCATGTTTATAGAGACAGAGATGTAGATATTTCCAATTTCATACCGATAGCATTGTAGATATTTTCATGTTCATAGAGATAGCGGTGTAGATATTTCCATGTTCATACAGATAGCAGTGTAGATATTTCCATGTTCATACAGATTGCGGAGTAGATATTTCCATGTTGATACAGATAGCAGTGTAGATATTTCCATGTTCATAGAGATAGCGGTGTAGATATTTCCATGTTCATACAGATAGCGGTGTAGATAATTCCACCTTCATAGAGAGGGCGGTATAGATATTTCTAGGTTCATACAGATGGCGGTCTAGATATTTACATGTTTATACAGATGGCGGTCTAGATATTTTCTGGTTTATACAGATAGCGGTGTAGATATTTCCATGTTTATAGAGATAGCGGTGTAGATATTCCCAATTTTATACAGATAGCATTGTAGATATTTCCACGTTCATACAGATAGCGGTGTAGATATTTCCACGTTTATAGAGATGGTGGTGTAGATATTTCCATGTTCATACAGATGGCGGTGTAGATATTTACATGTTTATAGAGATGTCAGTCTAGATATTTTCTGCATTATACAGATAGCGGTGTAGATATTTCCAAGTTTATGGAGATAGCGTTGTAGATATTTCCATTTTTATACAGATAGCGGTGTAGATATTTCCATGTTTATACAGATGGCAGTGTAGATATTTCCATGTTTATACAGATAGCGGTGTAGATATTTCCATCTTAATACAGATGGCGGTGTAGATATTTCCATGTTCATACAGATGGTGGTGCAGATATTTCCATGTTAATACAGATGGCGATGTAGATATTTCCAAGGTTATAGAGATAGCGGTGTAGTTATTTCCAACTTTATAGAGATAGCGGTGTAGATATTTCCACGTATATGCAGATAGCTTTGTAGATATTTCCATGTTCATACAGATAGCGGTGTAGATATTTCCATGTTCATACAGATAGGGGTTAGATATTTCCATGTTCATACAGATAGCGGTGTAGATATTTCCATGATCATACAGATAGCGGTGTAGATAATTCCACTTTCATAGAGAGGGCGGTGTAGCTATTTCTAGGTTCATACAGATGGCGGTGTAGATATTTACAGGTTTATAGAGATGGCGGTCTAGATATTTTCTGGTTTATACAGATAGTGGTGTAGATATTGCCATGTTTATAGAGATAGGGGTGTAGATATTTCCAATTTTATACAGATAGCATTGTAGATATTTCCATGTTCATACAGATAGCGGTGTAGATATTTCCATGTCCATACAGATAGCGGTTTAGATATTTCCATGTTCATACAGATAGAGGTTTAAATCATTCCACCTTTATAGAGATGGCGGAGTAAATATTTCTATGTTCATACAGTTGGCGTTGTAGATATTTACATGTTTATAGAGATGGCAGTCTAGATATTTTCTGGTTAATACAGATAGCGGTGTAGATATTTCCAAGTTTATAGAGATAGCGTTGTAGATATTTCAATGTTTATACAGATAGCGGTGTAGATATTTCCATGCTTATACAGATGGCGGTGTAGATATTTCCATGTTTATACAGATAGCGGTATAGATATTTCCATGTTTATAGACATAGTTGTGTAGTTATTTCCATGTTTATACAGATAGCGGTGAAGATATTTCCATGTTTACACAGGTAGCCGTGTGGATATTTCCATGTTTATACAGATAGCGGTGTAGATATTTCCAAGTTTATGCAGATAGCGGTGCAGATATTTGCATGTTTATACAGATAGCGGTGTAGATATTTCCATGTTTATACAGATAGCAGTGTAGATATTTCCATGTTCATACAGATGGTGGTGTAGATATTTCCATGTTCATACAGATGGCGGTGTAGATATTTACATGTTTATAGAGATGGCAGTCTAGATATTTTCTGGTTTATACTGATAGCGGTGTAGAAATTTCCAAGTTTATAGAGATATCGTTGTAGATAATTCCATGTTTATACAGACAGCAGTGTAGATATTTCCATGTTTATACAGATGGCGGTGTAGATATTTCCATGTTTATACAGACAGCAGTGTAGATATTTCCATCTTAATACAGATGGTGGTGCAGATATTTCCATGTTCATATAGATGGCGATGTAGATATTTCCAAGTTTATAGAGATAGCGGTGCAGTTATTTCCAACTCTATAGAGATAGTGGTGTAGGTATTTCCACGTATATGCAGATAGCTGTGTAGATATATCCATGTTCATACAGAAAGCGGTGTTGATATTTCCATGTTCATACAGATATCAGTGTAGATATTTCCATGTTCATACAGATAGCGGTGTAGATAATTCCACTTTCATAGAGAGGGCGGTGTAGATAATTCTATGTTCATACAGATGGCGGTGTAGATATTTACATGTTTATAGAGATAGCGCTGTAGATATTTCCAATTTTATACAGATAGCATTGTAGATATTTCCATGTTCATACAGATAGCGGTGTAGATATTTCCACTTTTATTGAGATGGTGGTGTAGATATTTCCATGTTCATACAGATGGCGGTGTAGATATTTCCAAGTTTATAGAGATGGAGGTGTAGGTATTTCCATGTTTATTGAGATGTTGGTGTAGATATTTCCATGTTCATACAGATGGCAGTGTAGATATTTCCATGTTTATGGAGATGGCGGTGTAGATATTTCCATGTTCATACAGATAGCATTGTAGATATTCCAATGTTCATACAGATAGCGGTGTAGATATTTCCATGTTCATACAGATAGCGGTGTAGATATTTCCATGTTCATACAGATAGCGGTGTAGATATTTCCTTGTTCATACAGATTGCGGTGTAAATAATTCCACCTTTATAGAGGTGGCGGTGTAAATATTTCTATGTTCATACAGATGGCGGTGTAGATATTTACATGTTTATAGAGATGGCATTCTAGATATTTTCTGGTTTATACAGAGAGCGGTGTAGATATTTCCAAGTTTATAGAGATAGCGTTGTAGATATTTCCATGTTTATACAGATAGCGGTGTAGATATTTCCATGTTCATACAGATAGTGGTGCAGGTATTTCCATGTTCATACAGATGGCGATGTAGATATTTCTGAATTTATAGAGATAGCGGAGTATTTATTTCCAACTCTATAGAGATAGCGGTGTAGATATTTCCACGTATATGCAGATAGCTGTGTAGATATTTCTATATTCATACAGATAGCGGTGTAGATATTTCCATGTTCATACAGATACCGGTGTAGATATTTCCATGTTCATACAGATAGCGGTGTAGGTATTTCCATGTTCATGCAAATAGCGGTGTAGATATTTCCATGTTCATACAGATAGCGGTGTAGATATTTCCATGTTCATACAGATAGCGGTATAGATATTTCCATGTTCATACAGATAGCGGTGTAGATAATTCCACCTTCTTAGAGAGGGCCGTGTACATAATTCTGTGTTCATACAGATGGCGGTGTAGATATTTACATGTTTATAGAGATAGCGCTGTAGATATTTCCAATTTTATACAGATAGCATTGTAGATATTTCCATGTTCATACAGATAGCGGTATAGATATTTCCACTTATATAGAGATGGAGGTGTAGATATTTCCATGTTCATACAGATGGCGGTGTAGATATTTCCACGTTTGTAGAGATGGAGGTGTAGATATTTCCATGTTTATAGAGATGGAGGTGTAGATATTTCCGTGTTCATACAGATAACAGTGTAGATATTTCCATGTTCATACAGATAGCGGTGTAGATATTTCCATGTTCATACAGATAGTGGTGTAGATATTTCCAAGTTTATAGTGATGGTGGTATAGATATTTCCATGTTCATACAGATGGCGGTGTAGATATTTTCATGTTTATAGGGATGGCGGTGTAGATATTTCCATGTTCATACAGATAGCATTGTAGATATTTCCATGTTCATACAGATAGCGTTGTAGATATTTCCATGTTCATACAGATAGCGGTGTAGATATTTCCATGTTCATAGAGATAGCGGTTTAGATATTTCCATGTTCATACAGATAGCGTTGTAAATAATTCCACCTTTATAGAGATGGCTGTGTAAATATTTCTATGTTCATACAGATGGCGGTGTAGATATTTACATGTTTATAGAGATGGCAGTCTAGATATTTACTGGTTTATACAGATAGCGGTGTAGATATTTCCAAGATTATAGAGATAGCGTTGTAGATATTTCCATGTTTATACAGATAGCGGTGTAGATATTTCCATCTTATTACAGATGGCGGTGTGGATATTTCCATGTTCACACAGATGGTGGTGCAGATATTTCCAAGGTTATAGAGATAGCGGTGTAGTTATTTCCAACTTTATAGAGATAGCGGTGTAGATATTTTTCTCGTATATGCAGATAGCTGTGTAGATATTTCCATGTTCATACCGATAGCGGTGTAGATATTTCCATGTTCATACAGATAGCGGTGTAGATATTTCCATGTTCATACAGATAATGGTATAGATATTTCCATGTTCATACAGATGGCGGTGAAGATATTTCCATGTTCATACAGATGGCGGTGTAGATATTTACATGTTTATAGAGATGGCGGTCTAGATATTTTCTGTTTTATACAGATAGCGGTGTAGATATTTCCATGTTTTTAGAGATAGCGGTGTAGATATTTCTAATTTTATACAGAGAGCATTGTAGATATTTCCATGTTCATACAGACAGCGGTGTAGATATTTCCACGTTTATAGAGATGGTGCTGTAGATATTTCCATGTTCATACAAATGGCGGTGTATTTATTTCCATGTTCATAGAGATGGCGGTGTAGATATTTCCATGCTTAAACAGATAGCGGTGAAGTTATTTCCATATTTATAGAGATAGCAGTGTAGATATTCCCATTGATATACAGATACTTGTGTAGATATTTCCATGTTCATACAGATAGCCGTGTAGATATTTCCATGTTCATACAGATAGCGGTGTAGATATTTCCATGTTCATACACATAGCGGTGTAGATATTTCCATGTTCATACAGATAGCGGTGTAGATAATTCCACCTTTATAGAGAGGGCGGTGTAGATATTTCTATGTTCATATAGATGGCGGTGTAGATATTTCCATGTTTATAGAGATGGCGGTGTAGATATTTCCATGTTTATACAGATGGCAGTGTAGATATTTCCATGTTTATAGAGATGACGGTGTAGTTATTTCCATGTTTATGGAGATAGCGGTGTAGATATTTCCAAGTATATGCAGATAGCTGTGTAGATGTTTCCATGTTCATACAGATAGCGGTGTAGATAGTTCCATGTTCATACAGATAGCGGTGTAGATATTTCCATGTTCATGCAGATGGCGGTGAAGGTATTTACATGTTCATACAGGTGGCGGTGTAGATATTTCCATGTTTATAGAGATGGCGGTGTAGATATTTCCATGTTTATACAGATGGAGGTGTAGATATTTCCATGTTTATACAGATAGCGGTGTAGATATTTCCATGTTTATAGAGATAGCGTTGTAGTTATTTCCATGTTTATACAGATAGCGGTGAAGATATTTCCATGTTTACACAGAGAGCCGTGTGGATATTTCCATATTTATACAGATAGCGGTGTAGATATTTCCATCTTTATGGAGATAGCGGTGCAGATATTTCCAAGTTTATACAGATAGCGATGTAGATATTTCCATCTTTATGGAGATAGCGGTGCAGATATTTCCATGTTTATACAGATAGCGGTGTAGATATTTCCATGCTCATACAGATAGCGGTGTAGATACTTCCATGTTCATACGGATAGCTGTGTAGATATTTCCATGTTCATACAGATAGCGGTGTAGATATTTTCATGTTCATACAGATAGCGGTGTAGATATTTCCATGTTCATACAGATAGCGGTGTAGCTATTTCCATGTTCATACAGATAGCGGTGTAGATATTTCCATGTTCGTACACATAGCGGTGTAGTTATTTCCATGTTCATACACATAGCGGTGTAGATATTTCCATGTTCATACAGATAGCGGTGTAGATAATTGCACCTTCATAGAGAGGGCAGTGTAGATATTTCTATGTTCATATAGATGGCGGTGTAGATATTTCCATGTTTATAGAGATGGCGGTGTAGAAATTTCCATGATTATACAGATTGCGGTGTAGATATTTCCATGTTTATAGAGATGGCGGTGTAGTTATTTCCATGTTTATGGAGATAGCGGTGTAGATATTTCCAAGTATATGCAGATAGCTGTGTAGATGTTTCCATGTTCATACAGATAGCGGTGTAGATAGTTCCATGTGCATACAGATAGCGGTGTAGATATTTCCATGTTCATGCAGATGGCGGTGAAGGTATTTACATGTTCATACAGGTGGCGGTGTAGATATTTCCATGTTTATAGAGATGGCGGTGTAGATATTTCCATGTTTATACAGATGGAGGTGTAGATATTTCCATGTATATAGAGATGGCTGTGTAGATATTTCCATGTTTATTCAGATGACGGTGAAGATATTTCCATGTTTATGCAGATGGCGGTGTAGATATTTACATGTTTTTAGAGTTGGCGGTCTAGATATTTCGATGTTTATAGAGATAGCGGTGTAGTTATCTCCAAGTTTATAGAGACTGTGGTGTAGTTATTTCCATGTTTATACAGATAGCGGTGTAGATATTTCCATGTTTATAGACATAGCAGTGTAGTTATTTCCATGTTTATACAGATAGCGGTGAAGATATTTCCATGTTTACACAGAGAGCCGTGTGGATATTTCCATGTTTATACAGATAGCGTTGTAGATATTTCCATCTTTATGGAGATAGCGGTGCAGATATTTCCAAGTTTATACAGATAGCGATGTAGATATTTCCATCTTTATGGAGATAGCGGTGCAGATATTTCCATGTTTATACAGATAGCGGTGTAGATACTTCCATGTTCATACAGATAGCTGTGTAGATATTTCCATGTTCATACAGATAGCGGTGTAGATATTTTCATGTTCATACAGATAGCGGTGTAGATATTTCCATGTTCATACAGATAGCGGTGTAGATATTTCCATGTTCATACAGATAGCGGTGTAAATAATTCCACCTTTATAGAGACGGCAGTGTAAATATTTCTATGTTGATACAGATGGCGGTGTAGATATTTACATGTTTATAGAGGTGGCAGTCTAGATATTTTCTGGTTTATACAGATAGCGGTGTAGATATTTCCAAGTTTATAGAGATAGAATTGTAGATATTTCCATATTTATACAGATAGCGGTGTAGATATTTCCATGTTTATACAGATGGCGGTGTACATATTTCCATGTTTATACTGACAGCGGTGTAGATATTTCCATGTTTATACAGATAGTGGTGTAGATATTTCCATCTTAATACAGATGGCGGTGTAGATATTTCTATGTTCATACAGATGGCGATGTAGATATTTCCAAGTTTATAGAGATATCGGTGTAGTTATTTCCAACTTTATAGAGATAGCGGTGAAGATATTTCCACGTATATGCAGATAGCTGTGTAGATATTTCCATGTTCATACAGATAGCGGTGTAGATATTTCCATGTTCATACAGATAGCGGTGTAGATATTTCCATGTTTATAGAGATAGCGTTGTAGTTATTTCCATGTTTATACAGATAGCGGTGAAGATATTTCCATGTTTACACAGAGAGCCGTGTGGATATTTCCATATTTATACAGATAGCGGTGTAGATATTTCCATCTTTATGGAGATAGCGGTGCAGATATTTCCAAGTTTATAAGGATAGCTGTGTAGATATTTCCATCTTTAAGGAGATAGCGGTGCAGATATTTCCATGTTTATACAGATAGCGGTGTAGATATTTCCATGTTTATACAGAGGGCGGTGTAGATATTTCCATGTTTCTACTGACAACGGTGTAGATATTTCCATGTTTATACAGATAGTCGTGTAGATATTTCCTTCTTAATACAGATGGCGGTGTAGATATTTCCATGTTCATACAGATGGTGGTGCAGATATTTCCATGTTCATACAGATGGCAACGTAGATATTTCGAAGTTTATAGAGATAGCAGTGTAGTTATTTCCAACTTTATAGAGGCAGCGGTGTAGATATTTCCACGTATATGCAGATAGCAGTGTAGATATTTCCATGTTCATACTGATAGCGGTGTAGATAATTCCATGTTTATAGAGATGGTGGTGTAGATATTTCCAAGTTCATACAGATGGCGGTGTAGATATTTCCATGTTTATAGAGATGGAGGTGTAGATATTTCCATGTTTATAGACATGGCGGTGTAGATATTTCCATGTTTATAGAGATGGCGGTGTAGATATTTCCATGTTCATACAGATAGCGGTGTACATATTTCCATGTTCGTACAGATAGCAGTGGAGATAATTCCACCTTCATAGAGAGGGTGGTGTAGATATTTCTATGTTTATACAGATGGCGGTGTAGATATTTACATGTTTATAGAGATGGCGGTTTCGATATTTTCTGGTTTATACAGATAGCGGTGTACATATTTCCATGTTTATAGAGACAGAGATGTAGATATTTCCAATTTCATACCGATAGCATTGTAGATATTTCCATGTTCATAGAGATAGCGGTGTAGATATTTCCATGTTCATACAGATAGCGGTGTAGATATTTCCATGTTCATACAGATTGCGGAGTAGATATTTCCATGTTCATACAGATAGCAGTGTAGATATTTCCATGTTCATAGAGATAGCGGTGTAGATATTTCCATGTTCATACAGATAGCGGTGTAGATAATTCCACCTTCATAGAGAGGGCGGTATACATATTTCTAGGTTCATACAGATGGCGGTCTAGATATTTACATGTTTATACAGATGGCGGTCTAGATATTTTCTGGTTTATACAGATAGCGGTGTAGATATTTCCATGTTTATTGAGATAGCGGTGTAGATATTCCCAATTTTATACAGATAGCATTGTAGATATTTCCACGTTCATACAGATAGCGGTGTAGATATTTCCACGTTTATAGAGATGGTGGTGTAGATATTTCCATGTTCATACAGATGGCGGTGTAGATATTTACATGTTTATAGAGATGTCAGTCTAGATATTTTCTGCTTTATACAGATAGCGGTGTAGATATTTCCAAGTTTATGGAGATAGCGTTGTAGATATTTCCATGTTTATACAGATAGCGGTGTAGATATTTCCATGTTTATACAGATGGCAGTGTAGATATTTCCATGTTTATACAGATAGCGGTGTAGATATTTCCATCTTAATACAGATGGCGGTGTAGATATTTCCATGTTCATACAGATGGTGGTGCAGATATTTCCATGTTAATACTGATGGCGATGTAGATATTTCCAAGGTTATAGAGATAGCGGTGTAGTTATTTCCAACTTTATAGAGATAGCGGTGTAGATATTTCCACGTATATGCAGATAGCTTTGTAGATATTTCCATGTTCATACAGATAGCTGTGTAGATATTTCCATGTTCATACAGATAGCGTTGTAGATATTTCCATGTTCATACAGATAGCGGTGTAGATATTTCCATGTTCATACAGATAGCGGTGTAGATATTTCCAGGTTCATACAGATAGCGGTGTAGATAATTCCACTTTCATAGAGAGGGCGGTGTAGATATTTCTATGTTCATACAGATGGCGGTGTAGATATTTCCATGTTTATAGAGATGGCGGTGTAGATATTTCCATCTTTATACAGATGGCGGTGTAGTTATTTCCATGTTTATAGAGATGGCGGTGTAGTTATTTCCATGTTTATGGAGGTAGAGGTGTAGATATTTCCAAGTATATGCAGATAGCTGTGTAGATGTTTCCATGTTCATATAGATAGCGGTGTAGATAGTTCCATGTTCATACAGATAGCGGTGTAGATATTTCCATGTTCATACAGATGGCCGTGAAGTTATTTACATGTTCATACACATGGCAGTGTAGATCTTTCCATGTTTATAGAGATGGCGGTGTAGATATTTCCATGTTTATACAGATGGAGGTGTAGGTATTTCCATGTTTATAGAGATGGCGGTGTAGATATTTCCATGTTTATTCAGATAACGGTGTAGTTATTTCCATGTTTATACAGATGGCGGTGTAGATATTTCCATGTTTTTACAGAAAGCGGTGTAGGTATTTCCATGTTTACACAGAAAGCGGTGTAGATATTTCCGTGTTTATGCAGATGGCGGTGTAGATATTTACATGTTTATAGAGTTGGCCGTCTAGATATTTCGATGTTTATAGAGATAGTGGTGTAGTTATTTCCAAGTTTATAGAGACTGCGGTGTAGATATTTCCATGTTTATACAGATAGCGGTGTAGACATTACCATGTTTATAGTCATAGCGGTGTAGTTATTTCCATGTTTATACAGATAGCAGTGAAGATATTTCCATGTTTACGCAGATAGCCGTGTGGATATTTCCATGTTTATACAGATAGCGATGTAGATATTTCCAAGTTTATGCAGATAGCGGTGCAGATATTTCCATGTTTATACAGATAGCGGTGTAGATATTTCCATGTTTATACAGATAGCGGTGTAGATATTTCCATGTTCATACAGATAGCGGTGTAGATATTTCCATGTTCATACAGATGGCGGTGTAGATATTTCCATGTTCATATAGATAGTGGTGTAGATATTTCCATGTTCATACAGATAGCGGTTTAGATATTTCCAATTTTACACAGATAGCATTGTAGAAATTTCCGTGTTCATACAGATAGTGGTGTAGATATTTCCACGTTTATAGAGATGGTGGTGTAGATATTTCCATGTTCATACAGATGGCGGTGTAGATATTTCCTTGTTTATAGAGATGGAGGTGTAGATATTTCCATGTTTATAGACATGGCGGTGTAGATATTTCCATGTTTATAGAGATCGCGGTGTAGATATTTCCATGTTTATGCAGATAGCGGTGTAGATATTTCCATCTTAGTACAGATGGTGGTGCAGGTATTTCCATGTTCATACAGATGGCGATGTAGATATTTCTGAATTTGTAGAGATAGCGGTGTAGTTATTTCCAACTCTATAGAGATAGCGGTGTAGATATTTCCACGTATATGCAGATAGCTGTGTAGATATTTCTATGTTCATACAGATAGCGGTGTAGATATTTCCATGTTCATAGAGATAGCGGTGTAAATAATTCCACCTTTATAGAGATGGCGGTGTAGATATTTCCAAGTTTATAGAGATAGCGGTGTAGTTATTTCCATCTCTATAGAGATAGCGGTGTAGATATTTCCACGTTTATAGAGATGGCGGTGTAGATATTTCCATGTTCATACAGATGGCGGTGTAGATATTTCCATGTTAATGGGGATGGCGTTGTAGATATTTTCATGTTTACACAGATGGCGGTGTAGATATTTCCATGTTTACACAGATAGCGGTGTAGACATTTCCATGTTTACACAGATAGCGGTGTGGATATTTCCATGTTTATGCAGATAGCAGTGTAGATATTTCCATGTTTATACAGATAGCGGTGCGGATATTTCCATGTTTATACAGATAGTTGGGCAGATATTTCCTTGTTTATACCGATAGCGGTGTAGATATTTCCATCTTAATACAGATGGCTGTGTAGATATGTCCATGTTTGTACAGATGGCAGTGTAGATATTTCCATGCTCATACAGATGGTGGTGTAGATATTTCGAAGTTTATAGAGATAGCGCTGTAGTTATTTCCATATTTATAGAGAAATCTGAGTAGATCCTTCCATGTATATTCTGATAGCTGTGTGGATATTTCCATGTTCAAGCAGATAGCAGTGTAGATATTTCCATGTTCATCCAGATGCCGGTGTACATATATCCATGTTCATACAGATAGCGGTGTAGATATTTCCACGTTTATAGAGATGGCGGTGTAGATATTTCCATGTTCATACAGATGGCGGTGTAGATATTTCCATGTTAATGGGGATGGCGTTGTAGATATTTCCATGTTCATACAAATGGCGGTGTAGATATTTCCATGTTCATCCAGATGCCGGTGTACATATATCCATGTTCATACAGATGGCGGTGAAGATATTTCCATGTTAATACAGATGGCGATGTATATATTTCCATCTTCATAAAAATGGCGGTGTAGATATTTCCATGTTCATACAGATGGCGGTGTAGATATTTCCAAGTTCATACAAATGGCGGTTTAGATATTTCCATGTTCATAGGGATGGCGGTGTAGATATTTCCATGTTTATACAGATAGCAGTGTAGTTATTTCCATGTTTATAGAGATAGCAGTGTAGATATTTCTATTGATATACAGATAGCTGTGTAGATATTTGCATGTTCATACAGATATTGGTGTAGATATTTCCATGTTCATACAGATAGCGGTGTAGATTTTTCCATGTTCATACAGATAGCGGTGTAGATATTTCCATGTTCATACAGATAGCGGTGTAGATATTCCCATTTTCATACAGAAAGCGGTGTAGATATTTCCATGTTCATACAGTTAGCGGTGTAGATATTACCATGTTCATACAGATGGCGGTGTAGATATTTACATGTTCATACAGATGGCGGTGTAGATACTTCCATGTTCGTACGGATGGCAGTGTAGATATTTCCATGTTCATACAGGTGGCGGTGTAGATATTTCCATGTGTATACAGATAGCAGTGTAGATATTTCCATGTTTATAGAGATATCGGTGTAGTTATTTCCAACTTTATAGAGATAGCGGTGTAGATATTTCCAGGAATATGCAGATAGCTGTGTAGGTATTTCCATGTTCATACAGATAGCGGTGTAGATATTTCCATGTTCATACAGATAGCGGTGTAGATATTTAAATGCTTATACAGATAGCGGTGCAGATATTTGCATGTTTATACAGATAGCGGTGTAGATGTTTCCATGTTTATACCGAAAGCGGTGTAGATATTTCCATGTTTACACAGATAGCGGTGTAGTTATTTCCATGTTTATGCAGATGGCGGTGTAGATATTTACATGTTTATAGAGTTGGCGGTCTAGATATTTCGATGTTTTTAGAGATAGTTGTGTAGTTATTTCAAAGTCTATAGAGACTGCGGTGTAGATATTTCCATATTTATACAGATAGTGGTGTAGATATTTCCATGTTTATAGAGATAGCGGTGTAGTTATTTCCATGTTTATACAGATAGCGGTGAAGATATTTCCATGTTTACACAGATAGCCGTGTGGATATTTCCATGTGTATACAGATAGCGGTGTAGATATTTCCAAGTTTATGCAGATTGCGGTGCAGATATTTCCATGTTCATACAGATAGCAGTGTAGATATTTCCATGTTCATACAGATTGCAGTATAGATATTTCCATGTTCATACAGATAGCGGTGTAGATATTTCCATGTTCATACAGATGGCCGTGTAGTTATTTCCATGTTCATACAGATGACGGTGCAGATATTTCCATGTTCATACAGATGTCCGTGTAGATATGTCCATCTTCATACAGATAGCGGTTTAGAAATTTCCATGTTCATACAGATAGAGGTGTAAATAATTCCACCTTTATAGAGATGGCAGTGTAAATATTTTTATGTTTATACAGATGGCGTTGTAGATACTTACATGTTTATAGAGATGGCAGTCTAGATATTTTCTGGTTAATGCAGATAGCCGTGTAGATATTTCCAAGTTTATAGAGATAGCGTTGTAGATATTTCCATGTTTATACAGATAGCAGTGTAGATATTTCCATGCTTATACAGATGGCGGTGTAGATATTTCCATGTTTATTCAGATTGCGGTGTAGATATTTCCATCTTAGTACAGATGGTGGTGCAGGTATTTCCATGTTCATACAGATGGCGATGTAGATATTTCTGAATTTGTAGAGATAGCGGTGTAGTTATTTCCAACTCTATAGAGATAGCGGTGTAGATATTTCCACGTATATGCAGATAGCTGTGTAGATATTTCTATGTTCATACAGATAGCGGTGTAGATATTTCCATGTTCATAGAGATAGCGGTGTAAATAATTCCACCTTTATAGAGATGGCGGTGTAGATATTTCCAAGTTTATAGAGATAGCGGTGTAGTTATTTCCATCTCTATAGAGATAGCGGTGTAGATATTTCCATGTTTATAGAGATGGCGGTGTAGATATTTCCATGTTTATACAGATGGCGGTGTAGATATTTACATGTTTATAGAGATGTCGGTGTAGTTATTTCCATGTTTATGGAGATAGCGGTGTAGATATTTCCATGTATATGCAGATAGCTGTGTAGATGTTTCCATGTTCATACAGATAGCGGTGTAGATAGTTCCATGTTCATACAGATAGCGGTGTAGATATTTCCATGTTCATACAGATGGCTGTGAAGTTATTTACATGTTCATACAGATGGCGGTGTGGATATTTCCATGTTTATTCCGATGACGGTGTAGATATTTCCATGTTTATAGAGATGGTGGTGTAGATATTTCCATGTTTATACAGATGGCGGTGTAGATATTTACATGTTTATACAGAAAGCGGTGTAGATATTTCCATGTTTACACAGATAGCGGTGTAGATATTTCCATGTTTATGCAGATGGCGTTGTAGATATTTACATGTTTATAGAGTTGACGGTCTAGATATTTCGATGTTTATAGAGATAGTGGTGTAGTTATTTCCAAGTTTATAGACACTGCGGTGTAGTTATTTCCATGTTTATACAGATAGCGGTGTAGATATTTCCACGTTTATAGAGATGGTGGTGTAGATATTTCCATGTTCATACAGATGGCGGTGTAGATATTTCCATGTTTATACAGATAGCGGTGTAGATATTTGCATCTTAATACACATGGTGGTGCAGGTATTTCCATGTTCATACAGATGGCGATGTAGATATTTTTGAATTTATAGAGATAGCGGTGTAGTTATTTCCAACTCTATAGAGATAGCGGTGTAGATATTTCCACGTATATGCAGATAGCTTTGTAGATATTTCTTTGTCCATACAGATAGCGGTGTAGATATTTCCATGTTCGTAGAGATAGCGGTGTAGATATTTCCATGTTCATACAGATAGCGGTATAGATGTTTCCATGTTCATACAGATAGCGGTGTAAATAATTCCAACTTTATAGAGATGGTGGTGTAAATATTTGTATGTTCATACGGATGGCGGTGTAGATATTTACATGTTTATAGAGTTGTCAGTCTAGATATTTTCTGGTTTATACAGATAGCGGTGTAGATATTTCCAAGTTTATAGAGATAGCGTTGTAGATAATTCCATGTTTATACAGATAGCAGGGTAGATATTTCCATGTTTATACAGATGGCGGTGTAGATATTTCCATGTTTATACAGATGGTGGTGTAGATATTTCCATGTTTATACAGATAGCGGTGTAGATATTTCCATCTTAATACAGATGGTGGTGCTGATATTTCCATGTTCATACAGATGGCAATGTAGATATTTCCAAGTTTATAGAGATAGCGGTGTAGTTATTTCCAACTCTATAGAGATAGTGGTGTATATATTTCCAATTTTACCCAGATAGCATTGTAGATATTTCCATGTTCATACAGATAGCGGTGTATATATTTCCACGTTTATAGAGATGGTGGTGTAGATATTTCCATGTTCATACAGATGGCGGTGTAGATATTTCCATGTTTATAGAGATGGCGGTGTAGATATTTCCATGTTCATACAGATAGCGGTGTAGATATTTCCATGTTCATACAGATAGCGGTGTAGATATTTCCATGTTCATACAGATAGCGGTGTAGATATTTCCATGTTCATACAGATAGCGGTTTAGATATTTCCATGTTCATATAGATAGCGGTGTAAATAATTCCACATTTATAGAGATGGCGGTGTAGATATTTCCAAGTTTATAGAGATAGCGGTGTAGTTATTTCCATCTCTGTAGAGATAGCGGTGTGGATATTTCCATGTTTATAGAGATGGCGGTGCAGGTATTTCCATGTTTATACAGATGGCGGTGTAGATATTTACATATTTATAGAGATGGCAGTGTAGTAATTTCCATGTTTATGGAGATAGCGGTGTAGATATTTCCATGTATATGCAGATAGCTGTATAGATGTTTCCATGTTCATACAGATAGTGGTGTAGATAGTTCCATGTTCATACAGATAGCGGTGTAGATATTTCCATGTTCTTACAGACGGCCATGAAGTTATTTACATGTTCATACAGACGGCGGTGTAGATATTTCCATGTTTATAGTGATGGCGGTGTAGATATTTCCATGTTTATACAGATGGAGGTGTAGATATTTCCATGTTTATAGAGATGGCGGTGTAGATATTTCCATGTTTATTCAGATGACGGTGTAGATATTTCCATGTTTATACAGATATTGGTGTAGATATTTCCATGTTTATACAGAAATCGGTGTAGATATTTCCATCTTTACACAGATAGCGGTGTAGATATTTCCCTGTTTATGCAGATGGCGGTGTAGATATTTACATGTTTATAGAGTTGATGGTCTAGATATTTCGATGTTTATAGAGATAGTGGTGTAGTTATTTCCAAGTTTATAGACACTGCGGTGTAGATATTTCCATGTTTATAGAGACGGAGGTGTAGGTATTTCCATGTTTATAGAGATGGCGGTGTAGATATTTCCATGTTTATAGAGATGACGGTGTAGATATTTCCATGTTCATACAGACAGCGGTGCAGATAATTCCATGTTCATACAGATGGCGGTGTAGATAATTCCACCTTCATAGAGAGGGCAGTGTAGATATTTCTATGTTCATACAGATGGCGGTGTAGATATTTACATGCTTATAGAGAGGGCGGTCTAGATATTTTCTGGTTTATACAGAGAGCGGTGTAGATATTTCCACGTTTATAGAGATGGAGGTGTAGATATTTCCATGTTCATACAGATGGCGGTGTAGATATTTCCATGTTTGTAGAGATGGCGGTGTAGATATTTCGATGTTTATACAGATGGCGGTGTAGTTATTTACATGTTTATAGAGATGGCGGTGTAGTTATTTCCATGTTTATGGAGATAGCGGTGTAGATATTTCCATGTATATGCAGATAGCTGTGTAGATGTTTCCATGTTCATACAGATAGCGGTGTAGATAGTTCCATGTTCTTACAGATAGCGGTGTAGATATTTCAATGTTCATACAGATGGCCGTGAAGTTATTTAAATGTTCATACATATGGCGGTGTAGATATTTCCATGTTTATAGTGATGGCGGTGTAGATATTTCCATGTTTATACAGATGGAGGTGTAGATATTTCCATGTTTATAGAGATGGCGGTGTTGATATTTTCATGTTTATACAGATGACGGTGTAGATATTTCCATGTTTATACTGAAAGCGGTGTAGATATTTCCATGTTTACACAGATAGCGGTGTAGTTATTTCCATGTTTATGCAGATGGCGGTGTAGATATTTACATGTTTATAGAGTTGGCGGTCTAGATATTTCGATGTTTTTAAAGATAGTTGTGTAGTTATTTCAAAGTTTATAGAAACTGCGGTGTAGATATTTCCATCTTTATACAGATAGCGGTGTAGATATTTCCATGTTTATAGAGATAGCGGTGTAGTTATTTCCATGTTTATACAGATAGCGGTGAAGATATTTCCATGTTTACACAGATAGCCGTGTGGATATTTCCATGTGTATACAGATAGTGGTGTAGATATTTCCAAGTTTATGCAGATTGCGGTGCAGATATTTCCATGTTCATACAGATAGCAGTGTAGATATTTCAATGTTCATACAGATTGCAGTATAGATATTTCCATGTTCATACAGATAGCGGTGTAGATATTTCCATGTTCATACAGATGGCCGTGTAGTTATTTCCATGTTCATACAGATGGCGGTGCAGATATTTCCATGTTCATACAGATGGCCGTGTAGTTATTTCCATGTTCATACAGATGGCGGTGCAGATATTTACATGTTCATACAGATGGCCGTGTAGATATTTCCATGTTCATACAGATAGCGGTTTAGATATTTCCATGTTCATACAGATAGAGGTGTAAATAATTACACCTTTATAGAGATGGCGGTGTAAATATTTTTATGTTCATACAGATGGCGTTGTAGATATTTACATGTTTATAGAGATGGCAGTCTTGATATTTTCTGGTTAATACAGATAGCCATGTAGATATTTCCAAGTTTATAGAGATAGAGTTGTAGATATTTCCATGTTTTTACAGATAGCGGTGTAGATATTTCCATGCTTATACAGATGGCGGTGTAGATATTTCCATGTTTATACAGATAGCGGTGTAGATATTTCCGTCTTAATACAGATGGTGGTGCAGGTATTTCCATGTTCATACAGATGGCGATGTAGATATTTCTGAATTTATAGAGAAGGCGGTGTAGTTATTTCCAACTCTATAGAGATAGCGGTGTAGATATTTCCACGTATATGCAGATAGCTGTGTAGATATTTCTATGTTCATACAGATAGCAGTGTAGATATTTCCATGTTCATACAGATAGCGGTGTAAATAATTCCACCTTTATAGAGATGGTGGTGTAAATATTTCTATGTTCATACAGATGGCGGTGTAGATATTTACATGCTTGTAGAGATGGCAGTCAAGGTATTTTCTGGTTTATACAGATAGCGGTGTAGATATATCCAAGTTTATAGAGATAGCGTTGTAGACATTTCCATGTTTATACAGATAGCAGTGTAGATATTTCCATGTTCATATGGATAGCAGTGTAGATATTTCCATGTTCATACAGATAGGGGTTAGATATTTCCATGTTCATACAGATAGCGGTGTAGATATTTCCATGTTCATACAGATAGCGGTGTAGATAATTCCACCTTCATAGAGAGGGCGGTGTAGATATTTCTATGTTCATACAGATGGCGGTGTAGATATTTACATGTTTATAGAGATGGCGGTCTAGATATTTTCTGGTTTATACAGATAGCGGTGTAGACATTTCCATGTATATAGAGATAGGGGTGTAGATATTTCCAATTTTATACAGATAGCATTGTAGATATTTCCATGTTCGTACAGATAGCGGTGTAGATATTTCCATGTTCATACAGATGGCGGTGTAGATATTTCCATGTTCATACAGATGGCGGTGTAGATATTTCCATGTTAATACAGATGGCGGTGTAAATATTTCCATGTTCATACAGATAGCGGTGTAGATATTTCCATGTTCATACAGATAGCGATTTAGATATTTCCAAGTTCATACAGATAGAGGTGTAAATAATTCCACCTTTATAGAGATGGCGGTGTAAATATTTCTATGTTCATACAGATGGCGTTGTAGATATTTACATGTTTATAGAGATGGCAGTCTAGATATTTTCTGGTTTATACAGATAGCGGTGTAGATACTTCCAAGTTTATTGAGATAGCGTTGTAGATGTTTCCATGTTTATACAGATAGCGGTGTAGATATTTCCATGCTTATACAGATGGCGCTGTAGATATTTCCATGTTTATACAGATAGCGGTGTAGATATTTCCTTCTTAATACAGATGGTGTTGCAGGCATTTCCATGTTCATACTGATGGCGATGTAGATATTTCTGAATTTATAGAGATAGCGGTGTAGTTATTTCCAACTCTTTAGAGATAGCGGTGTAGATATTTCCACGCATATGCAGATAGCTGTGTAGATATTTTTATGTTCATACAGATAGCAGTGTAGATATTTCCATGTTCATACAGATAGCGTTGTACATATTTCCATGTTCATACAGATAGCGGAGTAGATATTTCCATTTTCATACAAATAGCGGTGTAGATAATTCAACTTTCATAGAGAGGGCGGTGTAGATAATTCTATGTTCATACAGATTGCGGTGTAGATATTTACATGTTTATAGAGATAGCACTGTAGATATTTCCAATTTTATACAGATAGCATTGTAGATATTTCCATGTTCATACAGATAGCGGTGTAGATATTTCCACTTTTATTGAGATGGTGGTGTAGATATTTCCATGTTCATACAGATGGCGGTGTAGATATTTCCATGTTTATAGAGATGGAGGTGTAGGTATTTCCATGTTTATAGAGATGGTGGTGTAGATATTTCCATGTTTATAGAGATGGAGTTGTACATATTTCCTTGTTCATACAGATAACAGTGTAGATATTTCCATGTTCATACAGATAGCGGTGTAGATATTTCCATGTTCATACAGATAGCGGTGTACATATTTCCAAGTTTATAGAGATGGTGGTGTAGATATTTCCATGTTCATACAGATGGCGGTGTAGATATTTCCATGTTTATAGAGATGGCGGTGTAGATATTTCCATGTTCATACAGATAGCGGTGTAGATATTTACATGTTCATACAGATAGCGGTTTAGATATTTCCATGTTCATACAGATAGCGGTGTAAATAATTCCACCTTTATAGAAATGGCGGTTTAAATATTTCTATGTTCATACTGATGGCGGTGTAGATATTTACATGTTTATAGAGATGGCAGTCTAGATATTTTCTGGTTTATACAGATAGCGGTGTAGATATTTCCAAGGTTATAGAGATAGCGCTGTAGATATTTCCATGTTTATACAGATAACGGTGTAGATATTTCCATGTTTATACAGATGGCAGTGTAGATATTTCCATGTTTATTCAGATAGCGGTGTAGATATTTCCATGTTTATACAGATAGCTGTTTAGATATTTCCATGTCCATACAGATGGCGATGTAGATATTTCTGAATTTATAGAGATAGCGGTGTAGTTATTTCCAACTCTATAGAGATAGCGGTGTTGATATTTCCACGTATATGCAGATAGCTGTGTAGATATTTCTATGTTCATACAGATAGCGGTGTAGATATTTCCATGTTCATACAGATACCGGTGTAGATATTTCCATGTTCATACAGATAGCGGTGTAGATATTTCCATGTTCATACAAATAGCGGTGTAGATATTTCCAAGTTCATTCAGATAGCGGTGTAGATAATTCCACCTTCATACAGAGGTCGCTGTAGATATTTCTATGTTCATACAGGTGGCGGTGTAGTTATTTCCATGTTTATAGAGATGGCGGTGTAGATATTTCCATGTTCATACAGATGGCGGTGTAGATATTTACATGTGTATAGAGATGTCAGTCTAGATATTTTCTGGTTTATACAGATAGCATTGTAGATATTTCCAAGTTTATAGAGATAGCGTTGTAGATATTTCCATGTTCATACAGATAGCTTTGTAGATAATTCCAGCTTCATAGAGAGGGCGGTGTAGATAATTCTGTGTTCATACAGATGGCGGTGTAGATATTTACATGTTTATACAGATAGCGCTGTAGATATTTCCAATTTTATACAGATAGCATTGTAGATTTTTCCGTGTTCATACAGATAGCGGTGTAGATATTTCCACTTTTATAGAGATGGCGGTGTAGATATTTCCATGTTTATAGAGATGGAGGTGTAGATATTTCCATGTTTATAGAGATGGCGGTGTAGATATTTCCATGTTTATAGAGATGGAGGTGTAGATATTTCCGTGTTCTTACAGATAACAGTGTAGATATTTCCATGTTCTTACAGATAGCGGTGTAGATATTTCCATGTTCATACAGATAGCGGTGTAGATATTTCAAAGTTTATAGAGATGGTGTGGTAGATATTTCCATGTTCATACAGATAGCGGTGTAAATAATTCCACCTTTATAGAGATGGCGGTGTAAATATTTCTGTGTTCATGCAGATGGCGGTGTAGATATTTACATGTTTATAGAGATGGCAATCTAGATATTTTCTGGTTTATACAGATAGCGGTGTAGATATTTCCAAGTTTATAGAGATAGCGTTGTAGATAATTCCATGTTTATACAGATAGCGGTGTAGATATTTCCATGTTTATACAGATGTGGTTGTAGATATTTCCATGTTTATACAGAGAGCGGTGTAGATATTTCCATCTTAATACAGATGGTGGTGCTGATATTTCCATGTTCATACAGGTGGCGATGAAGATATTTCCAAGTTTATAGAGATAGCGGTGTAGTTATTTCCAACTCTATAGTGATAGCGATGTAGATATTTCCAATTTTATACAGATAGCATTTTAGATATTTCCATGTTCATACAGATAGCGGTGTAGATATTTCCACGTTTGTAGAGATGGTGGTGTAGGTATTTCCATGTTCATACAGATGGCGGTGTAGATATTTCCATGTTTATAGAGATGGCGGTGTAGATATTTCCATGTTCATACAGATAGCGGTGTAGATAATTCCATGTTCATAAAGATAGCGGTGTAGATATTTCCATGTTCTTACCGATAGCGGTTTAGATATTTCCATGTTCATACAGATAGCAGTGTAAATAATTCCACCTTTATTGAGATTGCGGTGTAAATATTTCTATGTTCATACAGATGGCGGTGTAGATACTTACATGTTTATAGAGATGGCAGTCAAGATATTTTCTGGTTTATACAGATAGCGGTGTAGATATTTCCAAGTTTATAGAGATAGCGCTGTAGATATTTCCATGTTTATACAGATGGCTGTGTAGATATTTGCATGTTCATAAAGATAGCGGTGTAGATAATTCCATGTTCATACAGATAGCGGTGTTGATATTTCCATGTTCATACAGATATCAGTGTAGATATTTCCATGTTCATACAGATAGCGGTGTAGATAATTCCACTTTCATAGAGAGGGCGGTGTAGATAATTCTATGTTCATACAGATGGCGGTGTAGATATTTACATGTTTATAGAGATAGCGCTGTAGATATTTCCAATTTTATACAGATAGCATTGTAGATATTTCCATGTTCATACAGATAGCGGTGTAGATATTTCCACTTTTATTGAGATGGTGGTGTAGATATTTCCATGTTCATACAGATGGCGGTGTAGATATTTCCAAGTTTATAGAGATGGAGGTGTAGGTATTTCCATGTTTATAGAGATGGTGGTGTAGATATTTCCATGTTCATACAGATGGCAGTGTAGATATTTCCATGTTTATAGAGATGGCGGTGTAGATATTTCCATGTTCATACAGATAGAATTGTAGATATTTCAATGTTCATACAGATAGCGGTGTAGATATTTCCATGTTCATACAGATAGCGGTGTAGATATTTCCATGTTCATACAGATAGCGGTGTAGATATTTCCATGTTCATACAGATTGCGGTGTAATAATTCCACCTTTATAGAGGTGGCGGTGTAAATATTTCTATGTTCATACAGATGGCGGTGTAGATATTTACATGTTTATAGAGATGGCATTCTAGATATTTTCTGGTTTATACAGAGAGCGGTGTAGATATTTCCAAGTTTATAGAGATAGCGTTGTAGATATTTCCATGTTTATACAGATAGCGGTGTAGATATTTCCATGTTTATACAGATAGTGGTGCAGGTATTTCCATGTTCATACAGATGGCGATGTAGATATTTCTGAATTTATAGAGATAGCGGAGTATTTATTTCCAACTCTATAGAGATAGCGGTGTAGATATTTCCACGTATATGCAGATAGCTGTGTAGATATTTCTATATTCATACAGATAGCGGTGTAGATATTTCCATGTTCATACAGATACCGGTGTAGATATTTCCATGTTCATACAGATAGCGGTGTAGGTATTTCCATGTTCATGCAAATAGCGGTGTAGATATTTCCATGTTCATACAGATAGCGGTGTAGGTATTTCCATATTCATACAGATAGCGGTATAGATATTTCCATGTTCATACAGATAGCGGTGTAGATAATTCCACCTTCATAGAGAGGGCCGTGTACATAATTCTGTGTTCATACAGATGGCGGTGTAGATATTTACATGTTTATAGAGATAGCGCTGTAGATATTTCCAATTTTATACAGATAGCATTGTAGATATTTCCATGTTCATACAGATAGCGGTATAGATATTTCCACTTATATAGAGATGGAGGTGTAGATATTTCCATGTTCATACAGATGGCGGTGTAGATATTTCCACGTTTATAGAGATGGAGGTGTAGATATTTCCATGTTTATAGAGATGGAGGTGTAGATATTTCCGTGTTCATACAGATAACAGTGTAGATATTTCCATGTTCATACAGATAGCGGTGTAGATATTTCCATGTTCATACAGATAGCGGTGTAGATATTTCCAAGTTTATAGTGATGGTGGTGTAGATATTTCCATGTTCATACAGATGGCGGTGTAGATATTTTCATGTTTATAGGGATGGCGGTGTAGATATTTCCATGTTCATACAGATAGCATTGTAGATATTTCCATGTTCATACAGATAGCGTTGTAGATATTTCCATGTTCATACAGATAGCGGTGTAGATATTTCCATGTTCATAGAGATAGCGGTTTAGATATTTCCATGTTCATACAGATAGCGTTGTAAATAATTCCACCTTTATAGAGATGGCTGTGTAAATATTTCTATGTTCATACAGATGGCGGTGTAGATATTTACATGTTTATAGAGATGGCAGTCTAGATATTTACTGGTTTATACAGATAGCGGTGTAGATATTTCCAAGATTATAGAGATAGCGTTGTAGATATTTCCATGTTTATACAGATAGCGGTGTAGATATTTCCATCTTATTACAGATGGCGGTGTGGATATTTCCATGTTTACACAGATGGTGGTGCAGATATTTCCAAGGTTATAGAGATAGCGGTGTAGTTATTTCCAACTTTATAGAGATAGCGGTGTAGATATTTCCACGTATATGCAGATAGCTGTGTAGATATTTCCATGTTCATACCGATAGCGGTGTAGATATTTCCATGTTCATACAGATAGCGGTGTAGATATTTCCATGTTCATACAGATAATGGTATAGATATTTCCATGTTCATACAGATGGCGGTGAAGATATTTCCATGTTCATACAGATGGCGGTGTAGATATTTACATGTTTATAGAGATGGCGGTCTAGATATTTTCTGTTTTATACAGATAGCGTTGTAGATATTTCCATGTTTATAGAGATAGCGGTGTTGATATTTCTAATTTTATACAGAGAGCATTGTAGATATTTCCATGTTCATACAGACAGCGGTGTAGATAATTCCACGTTTATAGAGATGGTGCTGTAGATATTTCCATGTTCATACAAATGGCGGTATATTTATTTCCATGTTCATAGAGATGGCGGTGTAGATATTTCCATGCTTAAACAGATAGCGGTGAAGTTATTTCCATATTTATAGAGATAGCAGTGTAGATATTCCCATTGATATACAGATACTTGTGTAGATATTTCCATGTTCATACAGATAGCGGTGTAGATATTTCCATGTTCATACAGATAGCAGTGTAGATATTTCCATGTTCATACACATAGCGGTGTATATATTTCGATGTTCATACAGATAGCGGTGTAGATAATTCCACCTTTATAGAGAGGGCGGTGTAGATATTTCTATGTTCATATAGATGGCGGTGTAGATATTTCCATGTTTATAGAGATGGCGGTGTAGATATTTCCATGTTTATACAGATGGCGGTGTAGATATTTCCATGTTTATAGAGATGGCGGTGTAGTTATTTCCATGTTTATGGAGATAGCGGTGTAGATATTTCCAAGTATATGCAGATAGCTGTGTAGATGTTTCCATGTTCATACAGATAGCGGTGTAGATAGTTCCATGTTCATACAGATAGCGGTGTAGATATTTCCATGTTCATGCAGATGGCGGTGAAGGTATTTACATGTTCATACAGGTGGCGGTGTAGATATTTCCATGTTTATAGAGATGGCGGTGTAGATATTTCCATGTTTATACAGATGGAGGTGTAGATATTTCCATGTATATAGAGATGGCTGTGTAGATATTTCCATGTTTATTCAGATGACAGTGAAGATGTTTCCATGTTTATGCAGATGGCGGTGTAGATATTTACATGTTTTTAGATTTGGCGGTCTAGATATTTCGATGTTTATAGAGATAGCGGTGTAGTTATCTCCAAGTTTATAGAGACTGTGGTGTAGTTATTTCCATGTTTATACAGATAGCGGTGTAGATATTTCCATGTTTATAGACATAGCAGTGAAGATATTTCCATGTTTATACAGATAGCGGTGAAGATATTTCCATGTCTACACAGAGAGCCGTGTGGATATTTCCATGTTTATACAGATAGCGGTGTAGATATTTCCATCTTTATGGAGATAGCGGTGCAGATATTTCCAAGTTTATACAGATAGCGATGTAGATATTTCCATCTTTATGGAGATAGCGGTGCAGATATTTCCATGTTTATACAGATAGCGGTGTAGATATTTCCATGCTCATACAGATAGCGGTGTAGATACTTCCATGTTCATACGGATAGCTGTGTAGATATTTCCATGTTCATACAGATAGCGGTGTAGATATTTTCATGTTCATACAGATAGCGGTGTAGATATTTCCATGTTCATACAGATAGCGGTGTAGATATTTCCATGTTCATACAGATAGCGGTGTAGATATTTCCATGTTCGTACACATAGCGGTGTAGTTATTTCCATGTTCATACACATAGCGGTGTAGATATTTCCATGTTCATACAGATAGCGGTGTAGATAATTGCACCTTCATAGAGAGGGCAGTGTAGATATTTCTATGTTCATATAGATGGCGGTGTAGATATTTCCATGTTTATAGAGATGGCAGTGTAGAAATTTCCATGTTTATACAGATGGCGGTGTAGATATTTCCATGTTTATAGAGATGGCAGTGTAGTTATTTCCATGTTTATGGAGATAGCGGTGTAGATATTTCCAAGTATATGCAGATAGCTGTGTAGATGTTTCCATGTTCATACAGATAGCGGTGTAGATAGTTCCATGTGCATACAGATAGCGGTGTAGATATTTCCATGTTCATGCAGATGGCGGTGAAGGTATTTACATGTTCATACAGGTGGCGGTGTAGATATTTCCATGTTTATAGAGACGGAGGTGTAGGTATTTCCATGTTTATAGAGATGGCGGTGTAGATATTTCCATGTTTATAGAGATGACGGTGTAGATATTTCCATGTTCATACAGACAGCGGTGCAGATAATTCCATGGTCATACAGATGGCGGTGTAGATAATTCCACCTTCATAGAGAGGGCAGTGTAGATATTTCTATGTTCATACAGATGGCGGTGTAGATATTTACATGTTTATAGAGAGGGCGGTCTAGATATTTTCTGGTTTATACAGAGAGCGGTGTAGATATTTCCACGTTTATAGAGATGGAGGTGTAGATATTTCCATGTTCATACAGATGGCGGTGTAGATATTTCCATGTTTGTAGAGATGGCGGTGTAGATATTTCGATGTTTATACAGATGGCGGTGTAGTTATTTACATGTTTATAGAGATGGCGGTGTAGTTATTTCCATGTTTATGGAGATAGCGGTGTAGATATTTCCATGTATATGCAGATAGCTGTGTAGATGTTTCCATGTTCATACAGATAGCGGTGTAGATAGTTCCATGTTCTTACAGATAGCGGTGTAGATATTTCAATGTTCATACAGATGGCCGTGAAGTTATTTAAATGTTCATACATATGGCGGTGTAGATATTTCCATGTTTATAGTGATGGCGGTGTAGATATTTCCATGTTTATACAGATGGAGGTGTAGATATTTCCATGTTTATAGAGATGGCGGTGTTGATATTTCCATGTTTATACAGATGACGGTGTAGATATTTCCATGTTTATACTGAAAGCGGTGTAGATATTTCCATGTTTACACAGATAGCGGTGTAGTTATTTCCATGTTTATGCAGATGGCGGTGTAGATATTTACATGTTTATAGAGTTGGCGGTCTAGATATTTCGATGTTTTTAAAGATAGTTGTGTAGTTATTTCAAAGTTTATAGAAACTGCGGTGTAGATATTTCCATCTTTATACAGATAGCGGTGTAGATATTTCCATGTTTATAGAGATAGCGGTGTAGTTATTTCCATGTTTATACAGATAGCGGTGAAGATATTTCCATGTTTACACAGATAGCCGTGTGGATATTTCCATGTGTATACAGATAGTGGTGTAGATATTTCCAAGTTTATGCAGATTGCGGTGCAGATATTTCCATGTTCATACAGATAGCAGTGTAGATATTTCAATGTTCATACAGATTGCAGTATAGATATTTCCATGTTCATACAGATAGCGGTGTAGATATTTCCATGTTCATACAGATGGCCGTGTAGTTATTTCCATGTTCATACAGATGGCGGTGCAGATATTTCCATGTTCATACAGATGGCCGTGTAGTTATTTCCATGTTCATACAGATGGCGGTGCAGATATTTACATGTTCATACAGATGGCCGTGTAAATATTTCCATGTTCATACAGATAGCGGTTTAGATATTTCCATGTTCATACAGATAGAGGTGTAAATAATTACACCTTTATAGAGATGGCGGTGTAAATATTTTTATGTTCATACAGATGGCGTTGTAGATACTTACATGTTTATAGAGATGGCAGTCTAGATATTTTCTGGTTAATGCAGATAGCCGTGTAGATATTTCCAACTTTATAGAGATAGCGTGGTAGATATTTCCATGTTCATACAGATAGCGGTGTAGATATTTCCATGTTCATACAGATAGCGGTTTAGATATTTCCATGTTCATACAGATAGAGGTGTAAATAATTCCACCTTTATAGAGATGGCGGTGTAAATATTTTTATGTTCATACAGATGGCGTTGTAGATATTTACATGTTTATAGAGATGGCAGTCTTGATATTTTCTGGTTAATACAGATAGCCATGTAGATATTTCCAAGTTTATAGAGATAGAGTTGTAGATATTTCCATGTTTTTACAGATAGCGGTGTAGATATTTCCATGCTTATACAGATGGCGGTGTAGATATTTCCATGTTTATACAGATAGCGGTGTAGATATTTCCGTCTTAATACAGATGGTGGTGCAGGTATTTCCATGTTCATACAGATGGCGATGTAGATATTTCTGAATTTATAGAGAAGGCGGTGTAGTTATTTCCAACTCTATAGAGATAGCGGTGTAGATATTTCCACGTATATGCAGATAGCTGTGTAGATATTTCTATGTTCATACAGATAGCAGTGTAGATATTTCCATGTTCATACAGATAGCGGTGTAAATAATTCCACCTTTATAGAGATGGTGGTGTAAATATTTCTATGTTCATACAGATGGCGGTGTAGATATTTACATGCTTGTAGAGATGGCAGTCAAGGTATTTTCTGGTTTATACAGATAGCGGTGTAGATATATCCAAGTTTATAGAGATAGCGTTGTAGACATTTCCATGTTTATACAGATAGCAGTGTAGATATTTCCATGTTCATATGGATAGCAGTGTAGATATTTCCATGTTCATACAGATAGGGGTTAGATATTTCCATGTTCATACAGATAGCGGTGTAGATATTTCCATGTTCATACAGATAGCGGTGTAGATAATTCCACCTTCATAGAGAGGGCGGTGTAGATATTTCTATGTTCATACAGATGGCGGTGTAGATATTTACATGTTTATAGAGATGGCGGTCTAGATATTTTCTGGTTTATACAGATAGCGGTGTAGACATTTCCATGTATATAGAGATAGGGGTGTAGATATTTCCAATTTTATACAGATAGCATTGTAGATATTTCCATGTTCGTACAGATAGCGGTGTAGATATTTCCATGTTCATACAGATGGCGGTGTAGATATTTCCATGTTCATACAGATGGCGGTGTAGATATTTCCATGTTAATACAGATGGCGGTGTAAATATTTCCATGTTCATACAGATAGCGGTGTAGATATTTCCATGTTCATACAGATAGCGATTTAGATATTTCCAAGTTCATACAGATAGAGGTGTAAATAATTCCACCTTTATAGAGATGGCGGTGTAAATATTTCTATGTTCATACAGATGGCGTTGTAGATATTTACATGTTTATAGAGATGGCAGTCTAGATATTTTCTGGTTTATACAGATAGCGGTGTAGATACTTCCAAGTTTATTGAGATAGCGTTGTAGATGTTTCCATGTTTATACAGATAGCGGTGTAGATATTTCCATGCTTATACAGATGGCGCTGTAGATATTTCCATGTTTATACAGATAGCGGTGTAGATATTTCCTTCTTAATACAGATGGTGTTGCAGGCATTTCCATGTTCATACTGATGGCGATGTAGATATTTCTGAATTTATAGAGATAGCGGTGTAGTTATTTCCAACTCTTTAGAGATAGCGGTGTAGATATTTCCACGCATATGCAGATAGCTGTGTAGATATTTTTATGTTCATACAGATAGCAGTGTAGATATTTCCATGTTCATACAGATAGCGTTGTACATATTTCCATGTTCATACAGATAGCGGAGTAGATATTTCCATTTTCATACAAATAGCGGTGTAGATAATTCCACTTTCATAGAGAGGGCGGTGTAGATAATTCTATGTTCATACAGATTGCGGTGTAGATATTTACATGTTTATAGAGATAGCGCTGTAGATATTTCCAATTTTATACAGATAGCATTGTAGATATTTCCATGTTCATACAGATAGCGGTGTAGATATTTCCACTTTTATTGAGATGGTGGTGTAGATATTTCCATGTTCATACAGATGGCGGTGTAGATATTTCCATGTTTATAGAGATGGAGGTGTAGGTATTTCCATGTTTATAGAGATGGTGGTGTAGATATTTCCATGTTTATAGAGATGGAGGTGTACATATTTCCTTGTTCATACAGATAACAGTGTAGATATTTCCATGTTCATACAGATAGCGGTGTAGATATTTCCATGTTCATACAGATAGCGGTGTACATATTTCCAAGTTTATAGAGATGGTGGTGTAGATATTTCCATGTTCATACAGATGGCGGTGTAGATATTTCCATGTTTATAGAGATGGCGGTGTAGATATTTCCATGTTCATACAGATAGCGGTGTAGATATTTACATGTTCATACAGATAGCGGTTTAGATATTTCCATGTTCATACAGATAGCGGTGTAAATAATTCCACCTTTATAGAAATGGCGGTTTAAATATTTCTATGTTCATACTGATGGCGGTGTAGATATTTACATGTTTATAGAGATGGCAGTCTAGATATTTTCTGGTTTATACAGATAGCGGTGTAGATATTTCCAAGGTTATAGAGATAGCGCTGTAGATATTTCCATGTTTATACAGATAACGGTGTAGATATTTCCATGTTTATACAGATGGCAGTGTAGATATTTCCATGTTTATACAGATAGCGGTGTAGATATTTCCATGTTTATACAGATAGCGGTTTAGATATTTCCATGTCCATACAGATGGCGATGTAGATATTTCTGAATTTATAGAGATAGCGGTGTAGTTATTTCCAACTCTATAGAGATAGCGTTGTTGATATTTCCACGTATATGCAGATAGCTGTGTAGATATTTCTATGTTCATACAGATAGCGGTGTAGATATTTCCATGTTCATACAGATACCGGTGTAGATATTTCCATGTTCATACAGATAGCGGTGTAGATATTTCCATGTTCATACAAATAGCGGTGTAGATATTTCCAAGTTCATTCAGATAGCGGTGTAGATAATTCCACCTTCATACAGAGGTCGCTGTAGATATTTCTATGTTCATACAGGTGGCGGTGTAGTTATTTCCATGTTTATAGAGATGGCGGTGTAGATATTTCCATGTTCATACAGATGGCGGTGTAGATATTTATATGTGTATAGAGATGTCAGTCTAGATATTTTCTGGTTTATACAGATAGCGTTGTAGATATTTCCAAGTTTATAGAGATAGCGTTGTAGATATTTCCATGTTCATACAGATAGCTTTGTAGATAATTCCAGCTTCATAGAGAGGGCGGTGTAGATAATTCTGTGTTCATACAGATGGCGGTGTAGATATTTACATGTTTATACAGATAGCGCTGTAGATATTTCCAATTTTATACAGATAGCATTGTAGATTTTTCCGTGTTCATACAGATAGCGGTGTAGATATTTCCACTTTTATAGAGATGGCGGTGTAGATATTTCCATGTTTATAGAGATGGAGGTGTAGATATTTCCATGTTTATAGAGATGGCGGTGTAGATATTTCCATGTTTATAGAGATGGAGGTGTAGATATTTCCGTGTTCTTACAGATAACAGTGTAGATATTTCCATGTTCTTACAGATAGCGGTGTAGATATTTCCATGTTCATACAGATAGCGGTGTAGATATTTCAAAGTTTATAGAGATGGTGTGGTAGATATTTCCATGTTCATACAGATAGCGGTGTAAATAATTCCACCTTTATAGAGATGGCGGTGTAAATATTTCTGTGTTCATGCAGATGGCGGTGTAGATATTTACATGTTTATAGAGATGGCAATCTAGATATTTTCTGGTTTATACAGATAGCGGTGTAGATATTTCCAAGTTTATAGAGATAGCGTTGTAGATAATTCCATGTTTATACAGATAGCGGTGTAGATATTTCCATGTTTATACAGATGTGGTTGTAGATATTTCCATGTTTATACAGAGAGCGGTGTAGATATTTCCATCTTAATACAGATGGTGGTGCTGATATTTCCATGTTCATACAGGTGGCGATGAAGATATTTCCAAGTTTATAGAGATAGCGGTGTAGTTATTTCCAACTCTATAGTGATAGCGATGTAGATATTTCCAATTTTATACAGATAGCATTTTAGATATTTCCATGTTCATACAGATAGCGGTGTAGATATTTCCACGTTTATAGAGATGGTGGTGTAGGTATTTCCATGTTCATACAGATGGCGGTGTAGATATTTCCATGTTTATAGAGATGGCGGTGTAGATATTTCCATGTTCATACAGATAGCGGTGTAGATAATTCCATGTTCATAAAGATAGCGGTGTAGATATTTCCATGTTCTTACCGATAGCGGTTTAGATATTTCCATGTTCATACAGATAGCAGTGTAAATAATTCCACCTTTATTGAGATTGCGGTGTAAATATTTCTATGTTCATACAGATGGCGGTGTAGATACTTACATGTTTATAGAGATGGCAGTCAAGATATTTTCTGGTTTATACAGATAGCGGTGTAGATATTTCCAAGTTTATAGAGATAGCGCTGTAGATATTTCCATGTTTATACAGATGGCTGTGTAGATATTTGCATGTTCATAAAGATAGCGGTGTAGATAATTCCATGTTCATACAGATAGCGGTGTTGATATTTCCATGTTCATACAGATATCAGTGTAGATATTTCCATGTTCATACAGATAGCGGTGTAGATAATTCCACTTTCATAGAGAGGGCGGTGTAGATAATTCTATGTTCATACAGATGGCGGTGTAGATATTTACATGTTTATAGAGATAGCGCTGTAGATATTTCCAATTTTATACAGATAGCATTGTAGATATTTCCATGTTCATACAGATAGCGGTGTAGATATTTCCACTTTTATTGAGATGGTGGTGTAGATATTTCCATGTTCATACAGATGGCGGTGTAGATATTTCCAAGTTTATAGAGATGGAGGTGTAGGTATTTCCATGTTTATAGAGATGGTGGTGTAGATATTTCCATGTTCATACAGATGGCAGTGTAGATATTTCCATGTTTATAGAGATGGCGGTGTAGATATTTCCATGTTCATACAGATAGAATTGTAGATATTTCAATGTTCATACAGATAGCGGTGTAGATATTTCCATGTTCATACAGATAGCGGTGTAGATATTTCCATGTTCATACAGATAGCGGTGTAGATATTTCCATGTTCATACAGATTGCGGTGTAATAATTCCACCTTTATAGAGGTGGCGGTGTAAATATTTCTATGTTCATACAGATGGCGGTGTAGATATTTACATGTTTATAGAGATGGCATTCTAGATATTTTCTGGTTTATACAGAGAGCGGTGTAGATATTTCCAAGTTTATAGAGATAGCGTTGTAGATATTTCCATGTTTATACAGATAGCGGTGTAGATATTTCCATGTTTATACAGATAGTGGTGCAGGTATTTCCATGTTCATACAGATGGCGATGTAGATATTTCTGAATTTATAGAGATAGCGGAGTATTTATTTCCAACTCTATAGAGATAGCGGTGTAGATATTTCCACGTATATGCAGATAGCTGTGTAGATATTTCTATATTCATACAGATAGCGGTGTAGATATTTCCATGTTCATACAGATACCGGTGTAGATATTTCCATGTTCATACAGATAGCGGTGTAGGTATTTCCATGTTCATGCAAATAGCGGTGTAGATATTTCCATGTTCATACAGATAGCGGTGTAGATATTTCCATATTCATACAGATAGCGGTATAGATATTTCCATGTTCATACAGATAGCGGTGTAGATAATTCCACCTTCATAGAGAGGGCCGTGTACATAATTCTGTGTTCATACAGATGGCGGTGTAGATATTTACATGTTTATAGAGATAGCGCTGTAGATATTTCCAATTTTATACAGATAGCATTGTAGATATTTCCATGTTCATACAGATAGCGGTATAGATATTTCCACTTATATAGAGATGGAGGTGTAGATATTTCCATGTTCATACAGATGGCGGTGTAGATATTTCCACGTTTATAGAGATGGAGGTGTAGATATTTCCATGTTTATAGAGATGGAGGTGTAGATATTTCCGTGTTCATACAGATAACAGTGTAGATATTTCCATGTTCATACAGATAGCGGTGTAGATATTTCCATGTTCATACAGATAGCGGTGTAGATATTTCCAAGTTTATAGTGATGGTGGTGTAGATATTTCCATGTTCATACAGATGGCGGTGTAGATATTTTCATGTTTATAGGGATGGCGGTGTAGATATTTCCATGTTCATACAGATAGCATTGTAGATATTTCCATGTTCATACAGATAGCGTTGTAGATATTTCCATGTTCATACAGATAGCGGTGTAGATATTTCCATGTTCATAGAGATAGCGGTTTAGATATTTCCATGTTCATACAGATAGCGTTGTAAATAATTCCACCTTTATAGAGATGGCTGTGTAAATATTTCTATGTTCATACAGATGGCGGTGTAGATATTTACATGTTTATAGAGATGGCAGTCTAGATATTTACTGGTTTATACAGATAGCGGTGTAGATATTTCCAAGATTATAGAGATAGCGTTGTAGATATTTCCATGTTTATACAGATAGCGGTGTAGATATTTCCATCTTATTACAGATGGCGGTGTGGATATTTCCATGTTCACACAGATGGTGGTGCAGATATTTCCAAGGTTATAGAGATAGCGGTGTAGTTATTTCCAACTTTATAGAGATAGCGGTGTAGATATTTCCACGTATATGCAGATAGCTGTGTAGATATTTCCATGTTCATACCGATAGCGGTGTAGATATTTCCATGTTCATACAGATAGCGGTGTAGATATTTCCATGTTCATACAGATAATGGTATAGATATTTCCATGTTCATACAGATGGCGGTGAAGATATTTCCATGTTCATACAGATGGCGGTGTAGATATTTACATGTTTATAGAGATGGCGGTCTAGATATTTTCTGTTTTATACAGATAGCGTTGTAGATATTTCCATGTTTATAGAGATAGCGGTGTAGATATTTCTAATTTTATACAGAGAGCATTGTAGATATTTCCATGTTCATACAGACAGCGGTGTAGATATTTCCACGTTTATAGAGATGGTGCTGTAGATATTTCCATGTTCATACAAATGGCGGTGTATTTATTTCCATGTTCATAGAGATGGCGGTGTAGATATTTCCATGCTTAAACAGATAGCGGTGAAGTTATTTCCATATTTATAGAGATAGCAGTGTAGATATTCCCATTGATATACAGATACTTGTGTAGATATTTCCATGTTCATACAGATAGCGGTGTAGATATTTCCATGTTCATACAGATAGCAGTGTAGATATTTCCATGTTCATACACATAGCGGTGTATATATTTCGATGTTCATACAGATAGCGGTGTAGATAATTCCACCTTTATAGAGAGGGCGGTGTAGATATTTCTATGTTCATATAGATGGCGGTGTAGATATTTCCATGTTTATAGAGATGGCGGTGTAGATATTTCCATGTTTATACAGATGGCGGTGTAGATATTTCCATGTTTATAGAGATGGCGGTGTAGTTATTTCCATGTTTATGGAGATAGCGGTGTAGATATTTCCAAGTATATGCAGATAGCTGTGTAGATGTTTCCATGTTCATACAGATAGCGGTGTAGATAGTTCCATGTTCATACAGATAGCGGTGTAGATATTTCCATGTTCATGCAGATGGCGGTGAAGGTATTTACATGTTCATACAGGTGGCGGTGTAGATATTTCCATGTTTATAGAGATGGCAGTGTAGATATTTCCATGTTTATACAGATGGAGGTGTAGATATTTCCATGTATATAGAGATGGCTGTGTAGATATTTCCATGTTTATTCAGATGACAGTGAAGATATTTCCATGTTTATGCAGATGGCGGTGTAGATATTTACATGTTTTTAGAGTTGGCGGTCTAGATATTTCGATGTTTATAGAGATAGCGGTGTAGTTATCTCCAAGTTTATAGAGACTGTGGTGTAGTTATTTCCATGTTTATACAGATAGCGGTGTAGATATTTCCATGTTTATAGACATAGCAGTGAAGATATTTCCATGTTTATACAGATAGCGGTGAAGATATTTCCATGTCTACACAGAGAGCCGTGTGGATATTTCCATGTTTATTCAGATAGCGGTGTAGATATTTCCATCTTTATGGAGATAGCGGTGCAGATATTTCCAAGTTTATACAGATAGCGATGTAGATATTTCCATCTTTATGGAGATAGCGGTGCAGATATTTCCATGTTTATACAGATAGCGGTGTAGATATTTCCATGCTCATACAGATAGCGGTGTAGATACTTCCATGTTCATACGGATAGCTGTGTAGATATTTCCATGTTCATACAGATAGCGGTGTAGATATTTTCATGTTCATACAGATAGCGGTGTAGATATTTCCATGTTCATACAGATAGCGGTGTAGATATTTCCATGTTCATACAGATAGCGGTGTAGATATTTCCATGTTCGTACACATAGCGGTGTAGTTATTTCCATGTTCATACACATAGCGGTGTAGATATTTCCATGTTCATACAGATAGCGGTGTAGATAATTGCACCTTCATAGAGAGGGCAGTGTAGATATTTCTATGTTCATATAGATGGCGGTGTAGATATTTCCATGTTTATAGAGATGGCAGTGTAGAAATTTCCATGTTTATACAGATGGCGGTGTAGATATTTCCATGTTTATAGAGATGGCAGTGTAGTTATTTCCATGTTTATGGAGATAGCGGTGTAGATATTTCCAAGTATATGCAGATAGCTGTGTAGATGTTTCCATGTTCATACAGATAGCGGTGTAGATAGTTCCATGTGCATACAGATAGCGGTGTAGATATTTCCATGTTCATGCAGATGGCGGTGAAGGTATTTACATGTTCATACAGGTGGCGGTGTAGATATTTCCATGTTTATAGAGATGGCGGTGTAGATATTTCCATGTTTATACAGATGGAGGTGTAGATATTTCCATGTATATAGAGATGGCTGTGTAGATATTTCCATGTTTATTCAGATTACGGTGAAGTTATTTCCATGTTTATGCAGATGGCGGTGTAGATATTTACATGTTTTTAGAGTTGGCGGTCTAGATATTTCGATGTTTATAGAGATAGCGGTGTAGTTATCTCCAAGTTTATAGAGACTGTGGTGTAGTTATTTCCATGTTTATACAGATAGCGGTGTAGATATTTCCATGTTTATAGACATAGCAGTGTAGTTATTTCCATGTTTATACAGATAGCGTTGTAGATATTTCCATCTTTATGGAGATAGCGGTGCAGATATTTCCAAGTTTATACAGATAGCGATGTAGATATTTCCATCTTTATGGAGATAGCGGTGCAGATATTTCCATGTTTATACAGATAGCGGTGTAGATACTTCCATGTTCATACAGATAGCTGTGTAGATATTTCCATGTTCATACAGATAGCGGTGTAGATATTTTCATGTTCATACAGATAGCGGTGTAGATATTTCCATGTTCATACAGATAGCGGTGTAGATATTTCCATGTTCATACAGATAGCGGTGTAAATAATTCCACCTTTATAGAGACGGCAGTGTAAATATTTCTATGTTGATACAGATGGCGGTGTAGATATTTACATGTTTATAGAGGTGGCAGTCTAGATATTTTCTGGTTTATACAGATAGCGGTGTAGATATTTCCAAGTTTATAGAGATAGAATTGTAGATATTTCCATATTTATACAGATAGCAGTGTAGATATTTCCATGTTTATACAGATGGCGGTGTACATATTTCCATGTTTATACTGACAGCGGTGTAGATATTTCCATGTTTATACAGATAGTGGTGTAGATATTTCCATCTTAATACAGATGGCGGTGTAGATATTTCTATGTTCATACAGATGGCGATGTAGATATTTCCAAGTTTATAGAGATATCGGTGTAGTTATTTCCAACTTTATAGAGATAGCGGTGAAGATATTTCCACGTATATGCAGATAGCTGTGTAGATATTTCCATGTTCATACAGATAGCGATGTAGATATTTCCATGTTCATACAGATAGCGGTGTAGATATTTCCATGTTTATAGAGATAGCGTTGTAGTTATTTCCATATTTATGCAGATAGCGGTGTAGATATTTCCATCTTTATGGAGATAGCGGTGCAGATATTTCCAAGTTTAAAAGGATAGCTGTGTAGATATTTCCATCTTTATGGATATAGCGGTGCAGATATTTCCATGTTTATACAGATAGCGGTGTAGATATTTCCATGTTTATACAGATGGCGGTGTAGATATTTCCATGTTTCTACTGACAACGGTGTAGATATTTCCATGTTTATACAGATAGTCGTGTAGATATTTCCTTCTTAATACAGATGGCGGTGTAGATATTTCCATGTTCATACAGATGGTGGTGCAGATATTTCCATGTTCATACAGATGGCAACGTAGATATTTCGAAGTTTATAGAGATAGCAGTGTAGTTATTTCCAACTTTATAGAGGCAGCGGTGTAGATATTTCCACGTATATGCAGATAGCAGTGTAGATATTTCCATGTTCATACTGATAGCGGTGTAGATAATTCCATGTTTATAGAGATGGTGGTGTAGATATTTCCAAGTTCATACAGATGGCGGTGTAGATATTTCCATGTTTATAGAGATGGAGGTGTAGATATTTCCATGTTTATAGACATGGCGGTGTAGATATTTCCATGTTTATAGAGATGGCGGTGTAGATATTTCCATGTTCATACAGATAGCGGTGTAGATATTTCCATGTTCGTACAGATAGCAGTGGAGATAATTCCACCTTCATAGAGAGGGTGGTGTAGATATTTCTTTGTTTATACAGATGGCGGTGTAGATATTTACATGTTTATAGAGATGGCGGTTTCGATATTTTCTGGTTTATACAGATAGCGGTGTACATATTTCCATGTTTATAGAGACAGAGATGTAGATATTTCCAATTTCATACCGATAGCATTGTAGATATTTCCATGTTCATAGAGATAGCGGTGTAGATATTTCCATGTTCATACAGATAGCGGTGTAGATATTTCCATGTTCATACAGATTGCGGAGTAGATATTTCCATGTTCATACAGATAGCAGTGTAGATATTTCCATGTTCATAGAGATAGCGGTGTAGATATTTCCATGTTCATACAGATAGCGGTGTAGATAATTCCACCTTCATAGAGAGGGCGGTATAGATATTTCTAGGTTCATACAGACGGCGGTCTAGATATTTACATGTTTATACAGATGGCGGTCTAGATATTTTCTGGTTTATACAGATAGCGGTGTAGATATTTCCATGTTTATAGAGATAGCGGTGTAGATATTCCCAATTTTATACAGATAGCATTGTAGATATTTCCACGTTCATACAGATAGCGGTGTAGATATATCCACGTTTATAGAGATGGTGGTGTAGATATTTCCATGTTCATACAGATTGCGGTGTAGATATTTACATGTTTATAGAGATGTCAGTCTAGATATTTTCTGCATTATACAGATAGCGGTGTAGATATTTCCAAGTTTATGGAGATAGCGTTGTAGATATTTCCATTTTTATACAGATAGCGTTGTAGATATTTCCATGTTTATACAGATGGCAGTGTAGATATTTCCATGTTTATACAGATAGCGGTGTAGATATTTCCATCTTAATACAGATGGCGGTGTAGATATTTCCATGTTCATACTGATGGTGGTGCAGATATTTCCATGTTAATACAGATGGCGATGTAGATATTTCCAAGGTTATAGAGATAGCGGTGTAGTTATTTCCAACTTTATAGAGATAGCGGTGTAGATATTTCCACGTATATGCAGATAGCTTTTTAGATATTTCCATGTTCATACAGATAGCGGTGTAGATATTTCCATGTTCATACAGATAGCGTTGTAGATATTTCCATGTTCATACAGATAGCGGTGTAGATATTTCCATGTTCATACAGATAGCGGTGTAGATATTTCCAAGTTCATACAGATAGCGGTGTAGATAATTCCACTTTCATAGAGAGGGCGGTGTAGATATTTCTATGTTCATACAGATGGCGGTGTAGATATTTCCATGTTTATAGAGATGGCGGTGTACATATTTCCATCTTTATACAGATGGCGGTGTAGTTATTTCCATGTTTATAGAGATGGCGGTGTAGTTATTTCCATGTTTATGGAGGTAGAGGTGTAGATATTTCCAAGTATATGCAGATAGCTGTGTAGATGTTTCCATGTTCATATAGATAGCGGTGTAGATAGTTCCATGTTCATACAGATAGCGGTGTAGATATTTCCATGTTCATACAGATTGCCGTGAAGTTATTTACATGTTCATACACTTGGCAGTGTAGATCTTTCCATGTTTATAGAGATGGCGGTATAGATATTTCCATGTTTATACAGATGGAGGTGTAGATATTTCCATGTTTATAGAGATGGCGGTGTAGATATTTCCATGTTTATTCAGATAACGGTGTAGTTATTTCCATGTTTATACAGATGGCGGTGTAGATATTTCCATGTTTATACAGAAAGCGGTGTAGGTATTTCCATGTTTACACAGATAGCGGTGTAGATATTTCCGTGTTTATGCAGATGGCGGTGTAGATATTTACATGTTTATAGAGTTGGCCGTCTAGATATTTCGATGTTTATAGAGATAGTGGTGTAGTTATTTCCAAGTTTATAGAGACTGCGGTGTAGATATTTCCATGTTTATACAGATAGCGGTGTAGACATTACCATGTTTATAGACATAGCGGTGTAGTTATTTCCATGTTTATACAGATAGCAGTGAAGATATTTCCATGTTTACGCAGATAGCCGTGTGGATATTTCCATGTTTATACAGATAGCGATGTAGATATTTCCAAGTTTATGCATATAGCGGTGCAGATATTTCCATGTTTATACAGATAGCGGTGTAGATATTTCCATGTTTATTCAGATAGCGGTGTAGATATTTCCATGTTCATACAGATAGCGGTGTAGATATTTCCATGTTCATACAGATGGCGGTGTAGATATTTCCATGTTCATACAGATAGTGGTGTAGATATTTCCATGTTCATACAGATAGCGGTTTAGATATTTCCAATTTTACACAGATAGCATTGTAGAAATTTCCGTGTTCATACAGATAGTGGTGTAGATATTTCCACGTTTATAGAGATGGTGGTGTAGATATTTCCATGTTCATACAGATGGCAGTGTAGATATTTCCTTGTTTATAGAGATGGAGGTGTAGATATTTCCATGTTTATAGACATGGCGGTGTAGATATTTCCATGTTTATAGAGATGGCGGTGTAGATATTTCCATGTTCATACAGATAGCGGTGTAGATATTTCCATGTTCATACAGATAGTGGTGGAGATAATTCCACCTTCATAGACAGGGCGGTGTAGATATTTCTATGTTTATAGAGATGGCGGTGTAGATATTTACATGTTTATAGAGTTGTCGGTTTAGATATTTTCTGTTTTATACAGATAGCGGTGTACATATTTCCATGTTTATAGAGATAGCGGTGTAGATATTTCCAATTTTATACAGATAGCATTGTAGATATTTCCATGTTCATACAGATAGCGGTGTAGATATTTCCACGTTTATAGAGATGGTGGTGTAGGTATTTCCATGTTCATACAGATGGCGGTGTAGATATTTCCGTGTTTATAGAGATGGCGGTGTAGATATTTCTATCTTCATACATATAGCAGTGTAGATATTTCCATGTTCATACAGATAGTGGTGTAGATATTTCCATGTTCATACAGATAGCGGTTTAGATATTTACATGTTCACACAGATAGCGGTGTAAATAATTCCACCTTTATAGACATGGCGGTGTAAATATTTCTATGTTCATACAGATTGCGGTGTAGATATTTACATGTTTAGAGATAGCAGTCTAGATATTTTCTGGTTTATGCAGATAGTGGTGTAGATATTTCCAAGTTTACAGAGATATTGTTGTAGACATTTCCATGTTTATACAGATAGCGGTGTAGATATTTCCATGTTCATACAGAAAGCGGTGTAGATAATTACACCTTCATAGAGAGGGCGGTGTAGATATTTCTATGTTCATACAGATGGCAGTGTAGATATTTACATGTTTATAGAGATGGCGGTCTAGATATTTTCTGTTTTATACAGATAGCAGTGTAGATATTTCCATGTTTATAGATGTAGCGGTGTAGATATTTCCAATTTTATACAGATAGCATTGAAGATATTTCCATGTTCATACAGATAGCGGTGTAGATATTTCCACGTTTATAGAGATGGTCGTGTAGATATTTCCATGTTCATACAAATGGCGGTGTATTTATTTCCATGTTCATAGAGATGGCGGTGTAGATATTTCCATGCTTATATGGATAGCGGTGAAGTTATGTCCATATTTATTGAGATAGCAGTGTAGATATTCCCACTGATGTACAGATATTTGTGTAGATATTTCCATGTTCATACAGATAGCGGTGTAGATATTTCCATGTTCATACAGATAGCGGTGTAGATATTTCCATGTTCATACACATAGCGGTGTAGATATTTCCATGTTCATGCAGATGGCGGTGAAGGTATTTACATGTTCATACAGGTGGCGGTGTAGATATTTCCATGTTTATAGAGATGGTGGTGTAGATATTCCAATGTTTATACAGATGGAGGTGTAGATATTTCCATGTTTTGAGAGATGGCGGTGTAGATATTTCCATGTTTATTCAGATGACGGTGAAGATATTTCCATGTTTATGCAGATGGCGGTGTAGATATTTACATGCTTATAGAGTTGGCAGTCTAGATATTTCGATGTTTACAGAGATAGCGATGTAGTTATCTCCAAGTTTATAGAGACTGTGGTGTAGTTATTTCCATGTTTATACAGATAGCGGTGTAGATATTTCCATGTTTATAGACATAGCGGTGTAGTTATTTCCATGTTTATACAGATAGCGGTGAAGATATTTCCATGTTTACACAGAGAGCCGTGTGGATATTTACATGTTTATACAGATAGCGGTGTAGATATTTCCATCTTTATGGAGATAGCGGTGCAGATATTTCCAAGTTTATACAGATAGCGATGTAGATATTTCCATCTTTATGGAGATAGTGGTGCAGATATTTCCATGTTCATACAGATAGCGGTGTAGATATTTCCATGTTCATACAGATAGCGGTGTAGATATTTTCATGTTCATACAGATAGCGGTGTAGATATTTCCATGTTCATACAGATAGCGGTGTAGATATTTTCATGTTCATACAGATAGTGGTTTAGATATTTCCATGTTCCTACAGATAGCGGTGTAAATAATTCCACCTTTATAGAGATGGCGGTGTAAATATTTCTATGTTCATACAGATGGCGGTGTAGATATTTACATGTTTATAGAGGTGGCAGTCTAGATATTTTCTGGTTTATACAGATAGCGGTGTAGATATTTCCATGTTTATAGAGATAGCATTGTAGATATTTCCATATTTATACAGATAGCGGTGTAGATATTTCCTTGTTTATACAGATGGCGGTGTAGATATTTCCATGTTTATACTGACAGCGGTGTAGATATTTCCATGTTTATACAGATAGTGGTGTTGATATTTCCATCTTAATACAGATGGCGGTGTAGATATTTCCATGTTCATACAGATGGCGATGTAGATATTTCCAAGTTTATAGAGACAGCGGTGTAGTTATTTCCAACTTTATAGGGATAGCGGTGTAGATATTTCCACGTATATGCAGATAGCTGTGTAGATATATCCATGTTCATACAGATACCGGTGTAGATATTTCCATGTTCATACAGATAGCGGTGTAGATGTTTCCATGTTTATACAGATAGCGGTGTAGTTATTTCCATGTTTATACAGATAGCGGTGAAGATATTTCCATGTTTCCACAGAGAGCCGTGTGGATATTTCCATATTTATGTAGATAGCGGTGTAGATATTTCCATCTTTATGGAGATAGCGGTGCAGATATTTCCATGTTTATACAGATAGCGGTGTAGATATTTCCATGTTTATACAGATGTCGGTGTAGATATTTCCATGTTTCTACTGACAACGGTGTAGATATTTCCATGTTTATACAGATAGTGGTGTAGATATTTCTATGTTCATACAGATGGCGGTGTAGATATTTCCATGTTTATAGAGATGGAGGTGTAGATATTTCCATGTTTATAGACATGGCGGTGTAGATATTTCCATGTTTATAGAGATGGCAGTGTAGATATTTCCATGTTCATAGAGATAGCGGTGTAGATATTTCCATGTTCATACAGATAGCAGTGGAGATAATTCCACCTTCATAGAGAGGGCGGTGTAGATATTTCTATGTTTATACAGATGGCGGTGTAGATATTTACATGTTTAAAGAGATGGCGGTTTCGATATTTTCTGGTTTATACAGATAGCGGTGTACATATTTCCATGTTTATAGAGATAGAGATGTAGATATTTCCAATTTCATACCGATAGCCTTGTAGATATTTCCATGTTCATACAGATAGCGGTGTAGATATTTCCACGTTTATAAAGATAGTGGTGTAGGTATTTCCATGTTCATACAGATGGCGGTGTAGATATTTCCATGTTTATAGAGATGGCGGTGTAGATATTTCCATCTTCATACAGATAGCAGTGTAGATATTTCCATGTTCATAGAGATAGCGGTGTAGATATTTCCATGTTCATACAGATAGTGGTGTAGATATTTCCATGTTCATACAGATAGCGGTTTAGATATTTCCATGTTCACACAGATAGCGGTGTAAATAATTCCACCTTTATAGAGATGGCGGTGTAAATATTTCTATGTTCATACAGATTGCGGTGTAGATATTTACATGTTTATAGAGATGGCAGTCTAGATATTATCTGATTTATACAGATAGTGGTGTAGATATTTCCAAGTTTACAGAGATAGTGTTGTAGACATTTGCATGTTTATACAGATAGCGGTGTAGATATTTCCATGTTCATACAGATAGCGGTGTAGATAATTACACCTTCATAGAGAGGGCGGTGTAGATATTTCTATGTTCATACAGATGGCGGTGTAGATATTTACATATTTATAGAGATGGTGGTCTAGATATTTTCTGTTTTATACAGATAGCGGTGTAGATATTTCCATGTTTATAGAGATAGCGGTGTAGATATTTCCAATTTTATACAGATAGCATTGTAGATATTTCCATGTTCATACAGAAAGCGGTGTAGATATTTCCACGTTTATAGAGATGGTGGTGTAGATATTTCCATGTTCATACAAATGGCAGTTTATTTATGTCCATGTTCATAGAGATGGCGGTGTAGATATTTCCATGCTTATACAGATAGCGGTGAAGTTATTTCCATATTTATAGAGATAACAGTGTAGATATTCCCATTGATATACAGATACTTGTGTAGATATTTCCATGTTCATACAGATAGCGGTGTTGATATTTCCATGTTTATAGAGATAGCGGTGTAGTTATTTCCATGTTTATACAGATAGCGGTGAAGATATTTCCATGTTTACACAGAGAGCCCTGTGGATATTTCCATATTTATACAGATAGCGGTGTAGATATTTCCATCTTTATGGAGATAGCGGTGCAGATATTTCCAAGTTTATAAGGATAGCTGTGTAGATATTTCCATCTTTATGGAGATAGCGGTGCAGATATTTCCATGTTTATACAGATAGCGGTGTAGATATTTCCATGTGTATACAGATGGCGGTGTAGATATTTCCATGTTTCTACTGACAACGGTGTAGATATTTCCATGTTTATACAGATAGTCGTGTAGATATTTCCATCTTAATACAGATGGCGGTGTAGATATTTCCATGTTCATACAGATGGTGGTGCAGATATTTCCATGTTCATACAGATGGCGATGTAGATATTTCCAAGTTTATAGAGATAGCAGTGTAGTTATTTCCAACTTTATAGAGGCAGCGGTGTAGATATTTCCACGTATATGCAGATAGCTGTGTAGATATTTCCATGTTCATACTGATAGCGGTGTAGATATTTCCACGTTTATAGAGATGGTGGTGTAGATATTTCCAAGTTCATACAGATGGCGGTGTAGATATTTCCATGTTTATAGAGATGGAGGTGTAGATATTTCCATGTTTATAGACATGGCGGTGTAGATATTTCCATGTTTATAGAGATGGCGGTGTAGATATTTCCATGTTCATACAGATAGCGGTGTAGATATTTCCATGTTTATAGAGATGGTGGTGTAGGTATTTCCATGTTCATACAGATGGCAGTGTAGATATTTCCATGTTTATAGAGATGGCAGTGTAGATATTTCCATCTTCATACAGATAGCAGTGTAGATATTTCCATGTTCATAGAGATAGCGGTGTAGATATTTCCATGTTCATACAGATAGTGGTGTAGATACTTCCATGTTCATACAGATAGCGGTTTAGATATTTCCATGTTCACACAGATAGCGGTGTAAATAATTCCACCTTTAAAGAGATGGCGGTGTAAATATTTCTATGTTCATACAGATTGCTGTGTAGATATTTACATGTTTATAGAGATGGCAGTCTAGATATTTTCTGGTTTATACAGAGAGTGGTGTAGATATTTCCAAGTTTACAGAGATAGTGTTGTAGACATTTCCATGTTTATACAGATAGCGGTGTAGATATTTCCATGTTCATACAGATAGCGGTGTAGATAATTACACCTTCATAGAGAGGGCGGTTTAGATATTTCTATGTTCATACAGATGGCGGTGTAGATATTTACATGTTTATAGAGATGTCGGTCTAGATATTTTCTGTTTTATACAGATAGCGGTGTAGATATTTCCATGTTTATAGAGATAGCGGTGTAGATATTTCTAATTTTATACAGATAGCATTGTAGATATTTCCATGTTCATACAGACAGCGGTGTAGATATTTCCACGTTCATAGAGATGGCGGTGTAGATATTTCCATGTTCATACAAATGGCGGTGTAGATATTTCCCTGTTCATAGAGATGGCGGTGTAGATATTTCCATGTTCATACAAATAGCGGTGTAGATATTTCCATGTTCATAGAGATGGCGGTGTAGATATTTCCATGTTTATACAGATAGCAGCGTAGTTATTTCCATGTTTATAGTGATAGCAGTGTAGATATTTCCATTGATATACAGATAGCTGTGTAGATATTTGCATGTTCATACAGATAGCGGTGTGGATATTTCCATGTTCATACAGATAGCGGTGTAGATATTTCCGTGTTCATACAGATAGCGGTGTAGATATTTCCATGTTCTTACAGATAGCGGTGTAGATATTTCCATGTTCATACAGATAGCGGTGTAGATATTTCCATGTTCATACAGTTAGCGGTGTAGATATTTCCATGTTCATACAGATGGCGGGGTAGATATTTACATGTTCATACAGATGGCGGTGTAGATATTTCCATGTTCGTACGGATGGCAGTGTAGATATTTCCATGATCATACAGGTGGCGGTGTAGATATTTCCTTGTTTATACAGATAGCGGTGAAGATATTTCCATCTTTATACAGATAGCGGTGTAGATATTTCCATGTTTATACAGATAGCAGTGTAGATATTTCCATGTTTATAGAGATAGTGGTGTAGATAATTTCAATTTTATACAGAGAGCAGTGTAGATAATTCCAAGTTCATAAAGATAGCGGTGTAAATATTTCCTCGTTTATAGAGATGGCGGTGTAGATATTTCCATGTTCATACAGATGGCAGTGTAGATATTTCGAAGTTTGTAGAGATAGCGCTGTAGTTATTTCCATATTTATAGAGAAATCTGTGTAGATATTTCCATGTATATTCAGATAGCTGTGTAGATATTTCCATGTTCATGCAGATAGCGTTGTAGATATTTCCATGTTCATCCAGATGCCGGTGCACATATATCCATGTTCATACAGATGGCGGTGAAGATATTTCCATGTTCATACAGATTGTGGTGTAGATATTTCCATGTTCATACAAATGGCGATGTAGATATTTCCATGTTTATGGGGATGGCGGTGTAGATATTTTCGTGTTTACACAGATGGCGGTGTAGATATTTCCATGTTTACACAGATAGCGGTGTAGACATTTCCATGTTTACACAGATAGCGGTGTGGATATTTCCATGTTTTTGCAGATAGAAGTGTAGATATTTCCATGTTTATACAGATAGCGGTGTGGATATTTCCATGTTTATACAGATAGTTGGGCAGATATTTCCATGTTTATACAGATAGCGGTGTAGATATTTCCATCTTAATACAGATGGCGTTGTAGACATGTCCATGTTTGTAGAGATGGCGGTGTAGATATTTCCATGTTCATACAGATGGCGGTGTAGATATTTCGAAGTTTATAGAGATAGCACTGTAGTTATTTCCATATTTATAGAGAAATCTGTGTAGATATTTCCATGTATATTCAGATAGCTGTGTAGATATTTCCATGTTCATGCAGATAGCGGTGTAGATATTTCCATGTTCATCCAGATGCCGGTGCACATATATCCATGTTTATACAGATGGCGGTGAAGATATTTCCATGTTCATACAGATGGCGGTGTAGATATTTCCATGTTCATACAAATGGCGGTGAAGATGTTTACATGTTCATAGAGATGGCGGTGTAGATATTTCCATGTTTATACAGATAGCAGTGTAGTTATTTCCATGTTTATAGAGATAGCAGTGTAGATATTTCCATTGATATACAGATAGCTGTTTAGATATTTGCAAGTTCATACAGTTAGACGTCTAGATATTTCCATGTTCATACAGATAGCGGTGTAGATATTTCCATGTTCGTACAGATGACGGTGTAGATATTTACATGTTCATACAGATGGCGGTGTAGATATTTCCATGTTCATACAGATAGGGGTGTAGACATTTCCATGTTTACACAGATAGCGGTGTGGTTATTTCCATGTTTTTGCAGACAGAAGTGTAGATATTTCCATGTTTATACAGATAGCGGTGCGGATATTTCCATGTTTATACAGATAGTTGGGCAGATATTTCCATGTTTTTACAGATAGCGGTGTTGATATTTCCATCTTAATACAGATGGCGGTGTAGATATGTCCATGTTTGTACAGATGGCGTTGTAGATATTTCCATGTTCATACAGATGGCGGTGTAGATATTTCGAAGTTTATAGAGATAGCGCTGTAGTTATTTACATATTTATAGAGAAATCTGTGTAGATATTTCCATGTATATTCAGATAGCTGTGTAGATATTTCCATGTTCATGCAGATAGCGGTGTAGATATTTCCATGTTCATCCAGATGCCGGTGCACATATATCCATGTTCATACAGGTGGCGATGAAGATATTTCCATGTCCATACAGATGGTGGTGTAGATATTTCCATGTTCATACAAATGGCGATGTAGATATTTCCATGTTCATAGAGATGGCGGTGTAGATATTTCCATGTTCATACAAATGGCAGTGTAGATATTTCCATGTTCATAGAGATGGTGGTGTAGATATTTCCATGTTTATACAGATAGCAGTGTAGTTATTTCCATGTTTATAGAGATAGCAGTGTAGATATTTCCATTGATATACAGATAGCTGTTTAGATATTTGCACGTTCATACAGATAGCGGTCTAGATATTTCCATGTTCATACAGATAGCGGTGTAGATATTTCCATGTTCATACAGATAGCGGTGTAGATATTTCCATGTTCATACAGATAGCGGTGTAGATATTTCCATGTTCATACAGATGGCGGTGTAGTTATTTCCATGTTCATACAAATGGCGGTGCAGATATTTCCATGTTCATAGAGATGTCGGTGTAGATATTTCCATGTTTATACAGATAGCAGTGTAGTTATTTCCATGTTTATAGAGATAGCAGTGTAGATATTTCCAATGATATACAGATAGGTGTTTAGATATTTGCATGTTCATACAGTTAGCCGTCTAGATATTTCCATGTTCATACAGATAGCGGTGTAGACATTTCCATGTTCATACAGATAGCGGTGTAGATATTTCCATGTTCATACAGATAGCGGTGTAGGTATTGCCATGTTCATAGAGATGACAGTGTAGATATTTACATGTTCATACAGATGGCGGTGTAGATATTTCCATGTTCATACAGATAGCGGTGTAGACATTTCCATGTTTACACAGAGAGCGGTGTGGATATTTCCATGTTTTTGCAGACAGAAGTGTAGATATTTCCATGTTTATACAGATAGCGGTGCGGATATTTCCATGTTTATACAGATAGTTGGGCAGATATTTCCATGTTTATACAGATAGCGGTGTTGATATTTCCATCTTAATACAGATGGCGGTGTAGATATGTCCATGTTTGTACAGATGGCGGTGTAGATATTTCCATGTTCATACAGATAGCGGTGTAGATATTTCCATGTTCATACAGTTAGCGGTGTATATATTTCCATGTTCATACAGATAGCAGTGTAGATATTTCCATGTTTATAGAGATAGTGGTTTAGATAATTGCAATTTTATACAGAGAGCAGTGTAGATAATTCCAAGTTCATAAAGATAGCGGTGTAGATATTTCCTCATTTATAGAGATGGCGGTGTAGATATCTCCATGTTCATACAGATGGCGGTGTAGATATTTCGAAGTTTGTAGAGATAGCGCTGTAGTTATTTCCATATTTATAGAGAAATCTGTGTAGATATTTTCATGTATATTCAGATAGCTGTGTAGATATTTCCATGTTCATGCAGATAGCGGTGTAGATATTTCCATGTTCATCCAGATGCCGGTGCACATATATCCATGTTCATACAGATGGCGTTGAAGATATTTCCATGTTCATACAGATTGTGGTGTAGATATTTCCATGTTCATACAAATGGCGATGTAGATATTTCCATGTTCATAGAGATGGCGGTGTAGATATTTCCATGTTCATACAAATGGCGGTGTAGATATTTCCATGTTCATAGAGATGGCGGTGTAGATATTTCCATGTTTATACAGATAGCAGTGTAGTTATTTCCATGTTTATAGAGATAGCAGTGTAGATATTTCCATTGATATACAGATAGCTGTTTAGATATTTGCACGTTCATACAGATAGCGGTCTAGATATTTCCATGTTCATACAGATAGCGGTGTAGATATTTCCATGTTCATACAGATAGCGGTGTAGATATTTCCATGTTCATACAGATAGCGTTGTAGATATTTCCATGTTCATACAGATGGCGGTGTAGTTATTTCCATGTTCATTCAAATGGCGGTGCAGATATTTCCATGTTCATAGAGATGTCGGTGTAGATATTTCCATGTTTATACAGATAGCAGTGTAGTTATTTCCATGTTTATAGAGATAGCAGTGTAGATATTTCCAATGATATACAGATAGCTGTTTAGATATTTGCATGTTCATACAGTTAGCCGTCTAGATATTTCCATGTTCATACAGATAGCGGTGTAGACATTTCCATGTTCATACAGATAGCGGTGTAGATATTTCCATGTTCATACAGATAGCGGTGTAGATATTGCCATGTTCATAGAGATGACGGTGTAGATATTTACATGTTCATACAGATGGCGGTGTAGATATTTCCATGTTCATACAGATAGCGGTGTAGACATTTCCATGTTTACACAGATAGCGGTGTGGATATTTCCATGTTTTTGCAGACAGAAGTGTAGATATTTCCATGTTTATACAGATAGCGGTGCGGATATTTCCATGTTTATACAGATAGTTGGGCAGATATTTCCATGTTTATACAGATAGCGGTGTTGATATTTCCATCTTAATACAGATGGCGGTGTAGATATGTCCATGTTTGTACAGATGGCGGTGTAGATATTTCCATGTTCATACAGATAGCGGTGTAGATATTTCCATGTTCATACAGTTAGCGGTGTATATATTTCCATGTTCATACAGATAGCAGTGTAGATATTTCCATGTTTATAGAGATAGTGGTTTAGATAATTGGAATTTTATACAGAGAGCAGTGTAGATAATTCCAAGTTCATAAAGATAGCGGTGTAGATATTTCCTCATTTATAGAGATGGCGGTGTAGATATTTCCATGTTCATACAGATGGCGGTGTAGATATTTCGAAGTTTGTAGAGATAGCACTGTAGTTATTTCCATATTTATAGAGAAATCTGTGTAGATATTTTCATGTACATTCAGATAGCTGTGTAGATATTTCCATGTTCATGCAGATAGCGGTGTAGATATTTCCATGTTCATCCAGATGCCGGTGCACATATATCCATGTTCATACAGATGGCGGTGAAGATATTTCCATGTTCATACAGATTGTGGTGTAGATATTTCCATGTTCATACAAATGGCGATGTAGATATTTCCATGTTCATAGAGATGGCGGTGTAGATATTTCCATGTTCATACAAATGGCGGTGTAGATATTTCCATGTTCATAGAGATGGCGGTGTAGATATTTCCATGTTTATACAGATAGCAGTGTAGTTATTTCCATGTTTACAGAGATAGCAGTGTAGATATTTCCATTGATATACAGATAGCTGTTTAGATATTTGCATGTTCATACAGATAGCCGTCTAGATATTTCCATGTTCATACAGATAGCGGTGTAGATATTTCCATGTTCAAAAAGATAGCGGTGTAGATATTTCCATGTTCATACAGATAGCGGTGTACATATTCCCATGTTCATACAGATGGCGGTGTAGATATTTCCATGTTCATACAAATGGCGGTGTAGATATTTCCTTGTTCATAGAGATGGCGGTGTAGATATTTCCATGTTTATACAGATAATAGTGTAGTTATTTCCATGTTTATAGAGATAGCAGTGTAGATATTTCCATTGATATACAGATAGCTGTTTAGATATTTGCATGTTCATACAGTTAGCCGTCTAGATATTTCCATGTTCATACAGATAGCGGTGTAGATATTTCCATGTTCATACAGATAGCGGTGTAGATATTTCCATGTTCATACAGATCGCGGTGTAGATATTTCCATGTTCATACAGTTAGCCGTCTAGATATTTCCATGTTCATACAGATAGCGGTGTATATATTTCCATGTTCATACAGATGACGGTGTAGATATTTACATGTTCATACAGAAGGCGGTGTAGTTATTTCCATGTTCATACAGATAGCGGTGTAGACATTTCCATGTTTACACAGATAGCGGTGTGGATATTTCCATGTTTTTTCAGACAGAAGTGTAGATATTTCCATGTTTATACAGATAGCGGTGCGGATATTTCCATGTTTATTCAGATAGTTGGGCAGATATTTCCATGTTTTTACAGATAGCGGTGTTGATATTTCCATCTTAATACAGATGGCGGTGTAGATATGTCCATGTTTGTACAGATGGCGGTGTAGATATTTCCATGTTCATTCAGATGGCGGTGTAGATATTTCGAAGTTTATAGAGATAGCGCTGTAGTTATTTCCATATTTATAGTGAAATCTGTGTAGGTATTTCCATGTATATTCAGATAGCTGGGTAGATATATCCATGTTCATGCAGATAGCGGTGTAGATATTTCCATGTTAATCCAGATGCCGGTGCACATATATCCATGTTCATACAGATGGCGGTGAAGATATTTCCATGTTCATACAGATGGTGGTGTAGATATTTCCATGTTCATACAAATGGCGATGTAGATATTTCCATGTTCATAGAGATGGCGGTGTAGATATTTCCAAGTTCATACAAATGGCGGTGTAGATATTTCCATGTTCATAGAGATGGTGGTGTAGATATTTCCATGTTTATACAGATAGCAGTGGAGTTATTTCCATGTTTATAGAGATAGCAGTGTAGATATTTCCATTGATATACAGATAGCTGTTTAGATATTTGTATGTTCATACAGATAGCGCTCTAGATATTTCCATGTTCATACAGATAGCGGTGTAGATATTTCCTTGTTCATACAGATACTGGTGTAGATATTTCCATGTTCATACAGATAGCGGTGTAGATATTTCCATGTTGATACTGATAGCGGTGTAGATATTTCCATGTTCATACAGTTAGCGGTGTAGATAGTTCCACGTTCATAAGATGGCAGTGTAGATATTTACATGTTCATACAGATGGCGGTGTAGATATTTCCATGTTCATACAGAGGGCGGTGTAGATATTTCCATGTTCATCCAGATAGCGGTGTAGATATTTCCATGTTCATACAGATAGCAGTGTAGATATTTTCATGTTTATACCAATAGCGGTGTAGATATTTCCATGTTCATACAGTTAGCGGTGTAGATATTTCCATGTTCATACAGATGACGGTGTAGATATTTACATGTTCATACAGATGGCGGTGTAGATATTTCCATGTTCATACAGATGGCGGTGTAGATATTTCCATGTTCATACAGATAGCGGTGTAGACATTTCCATGTTTACACAGATAGCGGTGGGTTTATTTCCATGTTTTTGCAGACAGAAGTGTAGATATTTCCATGTTTATACAGATAGCACTGCGGATATTTCCATGTTGATACAGATAGTTGGGCAGATATTTCCATGTTTATACAGATAGCGGTGTTGATATTTCCATGTTCATAGAGATGGCGGTGTAGATATTTCGAAGTTTAGAGAGATAGCGCTGTAGTTATTTCCATATTTATAGAGAAATCTGTGTAGATATTTCCATGTATATTCAGATAGCTGTGTAGATATTTCCATGTTCATGCAGATAGCGGTGTAGATATTTCCATGTTCATCCAGATGCCGGTGCACATATATCCATGTTCATACAGATGGCGGTGAAGATATTTCCATGTTCATACAGATGGTGGTGCAGATATTTCCATGTTCATACAAATGGCGATGTAGATATTTCCATGTTCATAGAGATGGCGGTGTAGATATTTCCATGTTCATACAAATGGCGGTGTAGATATTTCCATGTTCATAGAGATGGCGGTGTAGATATTTCCATGTTTATACAGATAGCAGTGTAGTTATTTCCATGTTTATAGAGATAGCAGTGTAGATATTTCCATTGATATACAGATAGCTGTTTAGATATTTGCATGTTCATACAGATAGCGCTCTAGATATTTCCATGTTCATACAGATAGCGGTGTAGATATTTCCATGTACATTCAGATAGCGGTGTAGATATTTCCATGTTCATACAGTTAGCGGTGTAGATATTTCCATGTTCATTAGATGGTGGTGTAGATATTTACATGTTCATACAGATGGTGGTGTAGATATTTCCATGTTCATACAGAGGGCGGTGTAGATATTTCCATGTACATACAGATAGCGGTGTAGTTATTTCCATGTTTATAGAGATAGCAGTGTAGATATTTCCATTGATATACAGATAGCTGTTTAGATATTTGCATGTTCATACAGATGGCGGTGTAGATATTTCCATGTTCATACAGATAGCGGTGTAGATATTTCCATGTTCATACAGATAGTGGTGTAGATATTTCCATGTTCATACAGTTAGCCGTCTAGATATTTCCATGTTCATACAGATAGCGGTGTAGATATTTCCTTGTTCATACAGATAGCGGTGTAGATATTTCCATGTTCATACAGATAGTGGTGTAGATATTTCCATGTTCATACAGATGACGGTGTAGATATTTACATGTTCATACAGATGGCGGTGTAGATATTTCCATGTTCATACAGATGGCGGTGTAGATATTTCCATGTTCATACAGATAGCGGTGTAGACATTTCCATGTTTACACAGATAGCGGTGGGGATATTTCCATGTTTTTGCAGACAGAAGTGTAGATATTTCCATGTTTATACAGATAGCAGTGCGGATATTTCCATGTTGATACAGATAGTTGGGCAGATATTTCCATGTTTATACAGATAGCGGTGTTGATATTTCCATGTTCATACAGATGGCGGTGTAGATATTTCAAAGTTTAGAGAGATAGCGCTGTAGTTATTTCCATATTTATAGAGAAATCTGTGTAGATATTTCCATGTATATTCAGATAGCTGTGTAGATATTTCCATGTTCATGCAGATAGCGGTGTAGATATTTCCATGTTCATCCAGATGCCGGTGCACATATATCCATGTTCATACAGATGGCGATGAAGATATTTCCATGTTCATACAGATGGTGGTGCAGATATTTCCATGTTCATACAAATGGCGATGTATATATTTCCATGTTCATTGAGATGGCGGTGTAGATATTTCCATGTTCATACAAATGGCGGTGGAGATATTTCCATGTTCATAGAGATGGCGGTGTAGATATTTCCATGTTTATACAGATAGCAGTGTAGTTATTTCCATGTTTATAGAGATAGCAGTGTAGATATTTCCATTGATATACAGATAGCTCTTTAGATATTTGCATGTTCATACAGATAGCGCTCTAGATATTTCCATGTTCATACAGATAGCGGTGTAGATATTTCCATGTTCATACAGATAGCGGTGTAGATATTTCCATGTTCAAACAGATAGCGGTGTAGATATTTCCATGTACATACAGATAGCGGTGTAGATATTTCCATGTTCATACAGTTAGCGGTGTAGATATTTCCATGTTCATAAGATGGCGGTGTAGATATTTACATGTTCATACAAATGGCGGTGTAGATATTTCCATGTTCATACAGAGGGCGGTGTAGATATTCCCATGTTCATACAGATGGCGGTGTAGATATTTCGAAGTTTATAGAGATAGCGCTGTAGATATTTCCATACTTATAGAGAAATCTGTGTAGATATTTCCATGTATATTCAGATAGCTGTGTAGATATTTCCATGTTCATGCAGATAGCGGTGTAGATATTTCCATATTCATCCAGATGCCGGTGTAGATATATCCATGTTCATACAGATGGCGGTGAAGATATTTCCATGTTCATACAGATGGCGGTGTAGATATTTCCATGTTCATACAAATGGCGGTGTAGATATTTCCCTGTTCATAGAGATGGCTGTGTAGATATTTCCATGTTCATACAAATAGCGGTGTAGATATTTCCATGTTCATAGAGATGGCGGTGTAGATATTTCCATGTTTATACAGATAGCAGCGTAGTTATTTCCATGTTTATAGAGATAGCAGTGTTGATATTTCCATTGATATACAGATAGCTGTGTAGATATTTGCATGTTCATACAGATAGCGGTGTGGATATTTCCATGTTCATACAGATAGCGGTGTAGATATTTCCATGTTCATACAGATAGCAGTGTAGATATTTCCATGTTCATACAGATGGCGGTGTAGATATTTACATGTTCATACACATGGCGGTGTAGATATTTCCATGTTCATACTGATAGCGGTGTAGATATTTCCATGTTCATACAGTTAGCGGTGTAGATATTTCCATGTTCATACAGATGGCGGTGTAGATATTTACATGTTCATACACATGGCGGTGTAGATATTTCCATGTTCGTACGGATGGCAGTGTAGATATTTTCATGTTCATACAGGTGGCGGTGTAGATATTTCCATGTATATACAGATAGCGGTGAAGATATTTCCATGTTTATACAGATAGCGGTGTAGATATTTCCATGTTTATACAGATAGCAGTGTAGATATTTCCATGTTTATAGAGATAGTGGTGTAGATAATTTCAATTTTATACAGAGAGCAGTGTAGATATTTCCAAGTTCATACAGATAGCGGTGTAGATATTTCCTCGTTTATAGAGATGGCGGTGTAGATATTTCCATGTTCATACAGATGGCGGTGTATATATTTCCATGTTTATGGGGATGGCGGTGTAGTTATTTTCATGTTCATACAGATGACGGTGTAGATATTTACATGTTCATACAGATCGCGGTGTAGATATTTCCATGTTCATACAGATGACGGTGTAGATATTTACATGTTCATACAGAAGGCGGTGTAGATATTTCCATGTTCATACAGATAGCGGTGTAGACATTTCCATGTTTACACATATAGCGGTGTAGATATTTCCATGTTTTTGCAGACAGAAGTGTTGATATTTCCATGTTTATACAGATAGCGGTGCAGATATTTCCATGTTAATACAGATAGTTGGGCAGATATTTCCATGTTTTTACAGATAGCGGTGTAGATATTTCCATGTACATTCAGATAGCGGTGTAGATATTTCCATGTTCATACAGTTAGCGGTGTAGATATTTCCATGTTCATTAGATGGCGGTGTAGATATTTACATGTTCATACAGATGGCGGTGTAGATATTTCCATGTTCATACAGAGGGCGGTGTAGATATTTCCATGTATATTCAGATAGCTGTGTAGATATTTCCATGTTCATGCAGATAGCGGTGTAGATATTTCCATGTTCATCCAGATGCCGGTGCACATATATCCATGTTCATACAGATGGCGATGAAGATATTTCCATGTCCATACAGATGGTGGTGTAGATATTTCCATGTTCATACAAATGGCGATGTAGATATTTCCATGTTCATAGAGATGGCGGTGTAAATATTTCCATGTTCATACAGATGGCGGTGTAGATATTTCCATGTTCATAGAGATGGCGGTGTAGATATTTCCATGTTTATACAGATAGCAGTGTAGTTATTTCCATGTTTATAGAGATAGCAGTGTAGATATTTCCATTGATATACAGATTGCTGTTTAGATATTTGCATGTTCATACAGATAGCAGTCTAGATATTTCCATGTTCATACAGATAGCGGTGTAGATATTTCCATGTTCATACAGATAGCGGTGTAGATATTTCCATGTTCATACAGATAGCGGTGTAGATACTTCCATGTTCATACAGATGGCGGTGTAGATATTTCCATGTTCATACAAATGGCGGTGTAGATATTTCCATGTTCATAGAGATGTCGGTGTAGATATTTCCATGTTTATACAGATAGCAGTGTAGTTATTTCCATGTTTATAGAGATAGCAGTGTAGATATTTCCATTGATATACAGATAGCTGTTTAGATATTTGCATGTTCATACAGTTAGCCGTCTAGATATTTCCATGTTCATACAGATAGCGGTGTAGACATTTCCATGTTCATACAGATAGCGGTGTAGATATTTCCATGTTCATACAGATAGCGGTGCAGATATTGCCATGTTCATACAGATGACGGTGTAGATATTTACATGTTCATACAGACGGCGGTGTAGATATTTCCATGTTCATACAGATAGCGGTGTAGACATTTCCATGTTTACACAGATAGCGGTGTGGATATTTCCATGTTTTTGCAGACAGAAGTGTAGATATTTCCATGTTTATACAGACAGCGGTGCGGATATTTCCATGTTTATACAGATAGTTGGGCAGTTATTTCCATGTTTATACAGATAGCGGTGTAGTTATTTCCATGTTTATAGAGATAGCAGTGTAGATATTTCCATTGATATACAGATAGCTGTTTAGATATTTGCATGTTCATACAGATGGCGGTGTAGATATTTCCATGTTCATACAGATAGCGGTGTAGATATTTCCATGTTCATACAGATAGTGGTGTAGATATTTCCATGTTCATACAGGTAGCCGTCTAGATATTTCCATGTTCATACAGATAGCGGTGTAGATATTTCCATGTTCATACAGATAGCGGTGTAGATATTTCCATGTTCATACAGATAGTGGTGTAGATATTTCCATGTTCATACAGATGACGGTGTAGATATTTACATGTTCATACAGATGGCGGTGTAGATATTTCCATGTTCATACAGATGGCGGTGTAGATATTTCCATGTTCATACAGATAGCGGTGTAGACATTTCCATGTTTACACAGATAGCGGTGGGGATATTTCCATGTTTTTGCAGACAGAAGTGTAGATATTTCCATGTTTATACAGATAGCAGTGCGGATATTTCCATGTTGATACAGATAGTTGGGCAGATATTTCCATGTTTATACAGATAGCGGTGTTGATATTTCCATGTTCATACAGATGGCGGTGTAGATATTTCAAAGTTTAGAGAGATAGCGCTGTAGTTATTTCCATATTTATAGAGAAATCTGTGTAGATATTTCCATGTATATTCAGATAGCTGTGTAGATATTTCCATGTTCATGCAGATAGCGGTGTAGATATTTCCATGTTCATCCAGATGCCGGTGCACATATATCCATGTTCATACAGATGGCGGTGAAGATATTTCCATGTTCATACAGATGGTGGTGCAGATATTTCCATGTTCATACAAATGGCGATGTAGATATTTCCATGTTCATAGAGATGGCGGTGTAGATATTTCCATGTTCATACAAATGGCGGTGTAGATATTTCCATGTTCATAGAGATGGCGGTGTAGATATTTCCATGTTTATACAGATAGCAGTGTAGTTATTTCCATGTTTATAGAGATAGCAGTGTAGATATTTCCATTGATATACAGATAGCTGTTTAGATATTTGCATGTTCATACAGATAGCGCTCTAGATATTTCCATGTTCATACAGATAGCGGTGTAGATATTTCCATGTTCATACAGATAGCGGTGTAGATATTTCCATGTTCAAACAGATAGCGGTGTAGATATTTCCATGTACATACAGATAGCGGTGTAGATATTTCCATGTTCATACAGTTAGCGGTGTAGATATTTCCATGTTCATAAGATGGCGGTGTAGATATTTACATGTTCATACAGATGGCGGTGTAGATATTTCCATGTTCATACAGAGGGCGGTGTAGATATTCCCATGTTCATACAGATGGCGGTGTAGATATTTCGAGGTTTATAGAGATAGCGCTGTAGATATTTCCATACTTATAGAGAAATCTGTGTAGATATTTCCATGTATATTCAGATAGCTGTGTAGATATTTCCATGTTCATGCAGATAGCGGTGTAGATATTTCCATATTCATCCAGATGCCGGTGTAGATATATCCATGTTCATACAGATGGCGATGAAGATATTTCCATGTTCATACAGATGGCGGTGTAGATATTTCCATGTTCATACAAATGGCGGTGTAGATATTTCCCTGTTCATAGAGATGGCTGTGTAGATATTTCCATGTTCATACAAATAGCGGTGTAGATATTTCCATGTTCATAGAGATGGCGGTGTAGATATTTCCATGTTTATACAGATAGCAGCGTAGTTATTTCCATGTTTATAGAGATAGCAGTGTAGATATTTCCATTGATATACAGATAGCTGTGTAGATATTTGCATGTTCATACAGATAGCGGTGTGGATATTTCCATGTTCATACAGATAGCGGTGTAGGTATTTCCATGTTCATACAGATAGCGGTGTAGATATTTCCATGTTCATACAGATAGCGGTGTAGATATTTCCATGTTCATACAGATTGCGGTGTAGATATTTCCATGTTCATACAGTTAGCGGTGTAGATATTTCCATGTTCATACAGATGGCGGTGTAGATATTTACATGTTCATACACATGGCGGTGTAGATATTTCCATGTTCGTACGGATGGCAGTGTAGATATTTCCATGTTCATACAGGTGGCGGTGTAGATATTTCCATGTTTATACAGATAGCGGTGAAGATATTTCCATGTTTATACAGATAGCGGTGTAGATATTTCCATGTTTATACAGATAGCAGTGTAGATATTTCCATGTTTATAGAGATAGTGGTGTAGATAATTTCAATTTTATACAGAGAGCAGTGTAGATATTTCCAAGTTCATACAGATAGCGGTGCAGATATTTCCATGTTAATACAGATAGTTGGGCAGATATTTCCATGTTTTTACAGATAGCGGTGTTGATATTTCCATCTTAATACAGATGGCGGTTTAGATATGTCCATGTTTGTACAGATGGCGTTGTAGATATTTCCATGTTCATACAGATGGCGGTGTAGATATTTCGAAGTTTATAGAGATAGCGCTGCAGTTATTTCCATATTTATAGAGAAATCTGTGTAGATATTTCCATGTATATTCAGATAGCTGTGTAGATATTTCCATGTTCATGCAGATAGCGGTGTAGATATTTCCATGTTCATCCAGATGCCGGTGTAGATATATCCATGTTCATACAGATGGCGGTGAAGATATTTCCATGTTCATACAGATGGCGGTGTAGATATTTCCATGTTCACACAAATGGCGTTGTAGATATTTCCGTGTTCATAGAGATGGCGGTGTAGATATTTCCGAGTTCATACAAATGGCGGTGTAGATACTTCCATGTTCATAGAGATGGCACTGTAGATATTTCCATGTTTATACAGATAGCAGTGTAGTTATTTCCATGTTTATAGAGGTAGCAGTGTAGATATTTCCATTGATATACAGATAGCTGTGTAGATATTTGCATGTTCATACAGATAGCGGTGTAGATATTTCCATGTTCATACAGATAGCGGTCTAGATATTTCCATGTTCATACAGATAGCGGTGTAGGTATTTCCATGTTCATACAGATAGCGGTGTAGGTATTTCCATGTTCATACAGATAACGGTGTAGATATTTCGATGTTCATACCAATAGCGGTGTGGATATTTCCATGTTCATACAGATGGCGGTGTAGATATTTACATGTTCATACAGATGGCGGTGTAGATTTTTCCAAGTTCGTACGGATGGCAGTGTAGATATTTCCATGTTCGTACTGGTGGCGGTGTAGATATTTCCATGTTTATACAGATAGCAGTGTAGATATATCTATGTTTATAGAGATAGCAGTGTAGATATTTCCATTGATATACAGATAGCTGTTTAGATATTTGCATGTTCATACAGATAGCGGTGTAGATATTTCCATGTTCGTACAGATATCGGTGTAGATATTTCCATGTTCATACAGATAGCAGTGTAGATATTTCCATGTTCATACAGATGACGGTGTAGATATTTCCATGTTCATACAGATAGCGGTGTAGATATTTCCATGTTCATTCAGTTAGCGGTGTAGATATTTCCATGTTCATACAGATGGCGGTGTAGATATTTACATGTTCATACAGATGGCGGTGTAGATATTTCCATGTTCATACAGATGGCGGAGTAGATATATCCATGTTCATAGAGATGGCGGTGTGGATATTTCCATGTTTATACAGATAGCGATATAGATATTTCCATGTTTATACAGATGGTGGTGTAGTTATTTCCAACTTTATGGGGATGGCGGTGTAGATATTTTCATGTTTACTCAGATGGCGGTGCATATATTTCCATGTTTACACAGATAGCGGGGTGGATATTTCCAGGTTTATGCAGATAGCGGTGTAGATATTTCCATGTTTATACATGATTGCGGTGCGGATATTTACATGTTTATACAGATAGGCAGATATTTCCATGTTTATACAGATAGCGGTGTAGATATTTCCATCTTAATACAGATGGCGGTGTAGATATATCCATGTTCGTACAGATGGCGGTGTAGATATTTCCATGTTCGTACTGGTGGCGGTGTAGATATTTCCATGTTTATACAGATAGCAGTGTAGATATATCTATGTTTATAGAGATAGCAGTGTAGATATTTCCATTGATATACAGATAGCTGTTTAGATATTTGCATGTTCATACAGATAGCGGTGTAGATATTTCCATGTTCGTACAGATATCGGTGTAGATATTTCCATGTTCATATAGATAGCAGTGTAGATATTTCCATGTTCATACAGATGACGGTGTAGATATTTCCATGTTCATACAGATGGCGGTGTAGGTATTTCCATGTTCATTCAGTTAGCGGTGTAGATATTTCCATGTTCATACAGATGGCGGTGTAGATATTTACATGTTCATACAGATGGCGGTGTAGATATTTCCATGTTCATACAGATGGCGGTGTAGATATATCCATGTTCATAGAGATGGCGGTGTGGATATTTCCATGTTTATACAGATAGCGATATAGATATTTCCATGTTTATACAGATGGTGGTGTAGTTATTTCCAACTTTATGGGGATGGCGGTGTAGATATTTTCATGTTTACACAGATGGCGGTGCATATATTTCCCTGTTTACACAGATAGCGGGGTGGATATTTCCAGGTTTATGCAGATAGCGGTGTAGATATTTCCATGTTTATACAGATTGCGGTGCGGATATTTACATGTTTATACAGATAGGCAGATATTTCCATGTTTATACAGATAGCGGTGTAGATATTTCCATCTTAATACAGATGGCGGTGTAGATATATCCATGTTCGTACAGATGGCGGTGTAGATATTTCCATGTTCATACAGATGGCGGTGTAGATATTTCGAAGTTTATAGAGATAGCGCTGTAGTTATTTCCATATTTATAGAGAAATATGTGTAGATATTTTCATGTATGTGCAGATAGCAGTGTAGATATTTCCATGTTCATGCAGATAGCGGTGTAGATATTTCCATGTTCATCCAGATGCCGGTGTAGATATATCCAAGTTCGTACAGATGGCGGTGAAGATATTTCAATGTTCATACAGATGGCGGTGTAGATATTTCCAGGTTCATACAAATGGCGGTGTAGATATTTCCATGTTCATAGAGATGGCGGTGTAGATATTTCCATGTTCATACAAATGGCGGTGTAGTTATTTCCATGTTGATAGACATGGCGGTTTAGATATTTCCATGTTTATACAGAGAGCAGTGTAGCTATTTCCATGTTTATAGAGATGGTGGTGTAGATAATTTCAATATTATACAGATAGCTGTGTGGATATTTGCATGTTCATACAGATAGCGGTGTAGATATTTCCATGTTCATACAGATAGCTTTGTAGATATTTCCATATTCATACAGAGAGCAGTGTAGATATTTCCATGTTCATGCAGAATGCGGTACAGATATTTCCATGTTCATACCAATAGCGGTGTAGATATTTCCGTGTCCATACAGTTAGCGTTGTAGATATTTCCAAGTTCATACAGATGGCGGTGTAGATATTTACATGTTCATACAGATGGCGGTGTAGATATTTCCATGTTCGTACGGATGGCAGTGTAGTTATTTCCATGTTCATACTGGTGGCGGCGTAGATATTTCCATGTTTATACAGATAGCAGTGTAGTTATTTCCATGTTTATAGAGATAGCATTGAAGATATATCCATTGATATACAGATAGCGGTTTAGATATTTCCATGTTCATACAGATAGCGGTGTAGATATTTCCATGTTCATACAAATAACGGTGTAGATATTTCCATGTTCATACAGTTAGCGGTGTAGATATTTCCATGTTCATACAGATGGCGGTGTAGGTATTTACATGTTCATACAGATGGCGGTGTAGATATTTCCATGTTCGTACAGATGGCGGTGTAGATATTTCCATCTTCATAGAGATGGCGGTGTAGATATTTCCATGTTTATGCAGAGAGCGGTATAGATATTTCCATGTTTATACAGATGGTGGTGTAGACATTTCCATGTTTATAGAGAAGGCGGTCTAGATATTTCCATGTTTATAGAGATAGTGGTGTAGTTATTTCCAAGTTTATAGAGACAGCGTTGTATATATTTCCATGTTTATACAGATAGCGGTGAAGATATTTCCATGTTCATACAGATAGCGGTGTAGATATTTCCATGTTCATACCGATAGCGGTGTAGATATTTCCATGTTCATAGAGATAGTGGTGTAGATAATTTCAATTTTATACAGAGAGCAGTGTAGATATTTCCAAGTTCATAAAAATAGCATTGTAGATATTTCCACGTTTATAGAGATGGCGGTGTATGTATTTCCATGTTCATACAGATAGCGGTGTAGATAATTCCAAATTTATACAGATAGCAGTGAAGATATTTCTAAGTTCATTCAGATAGCGGTGTAGATATTTCCACGTTTATAGAGATGGCGGTGTATGTATTTCCATGTTCATACAGCTGGCGGTGTAGATATTTCCATGCTTATAGAGATGGCGGTGTAGATATTTTCATGTTTACACAGATAGCTTTGTAGACATTTCCATGTTTACACAGATAGTGGTGTGGATATTTCCATGTTTATGCAGATAGCGGTGTAGATATTTCCATGTTCATACAGATAGCGGTGCGGTTATTTCCAAGTTTATACAGACAGTGGTGCAGATATTTCCATGCTTATACAGATGGCGGTGTAGATATTTCCATCTTAATACAGATGGCGGTGTAGATATATCCATGTTCTTACAGATGGCGGTGTAGATATTTCCATGTTCATACAAATGGCGGTGTAGATATTTCCATGTTCAAAGAGATGGCGGTGTAGATATTACCATGTTCATACAAATGGCGGTGTAGGTATTTCCATGTTCATAGAGATGGCGGTGTAGATATTTCCATGTTCATTCAAATGGCAGTGTAGATATTTCCACGTTCATAGTGATGGCGGTGTAGATATTTCCATGTTTATACAGATAGCAGTGTAGTTATTTCCATGTTTATAGAGATAGCAGTGTAGATATTTCCATTGATATACAGATAGCTGTTTAGATATTTGCATGTTCATACAGATAGCGGTCTAGATATTTCCATGTTCATACAGATAGCGGTGTAGATATTTCCATGTTCATACAGATAGCGGTGTAGATATTTCCATGTTCATAAAGATAGCGGTGTAGATATTTCCATGTTCATACAGATAGTGGTGTAGATATTTCCATGTTCATACAGTTAGCGGTGTAGATATTTCCATGTTCATACAGATGGCGGTGTAGATATTTACATGCTCATCCAGATGCCGGTGTAGATATATCCATGTTCATACAGATGGCGGTGTAGATATTTCCATGTTCATACAGATAGCGGTGTAGATATTTCCATGTTCATACAGATAGCAGTTTAGATATTTCCATGTTTTTACCAATAGCGGTGTAGATATTTCCATGTTCATACAGTTAGCGGTGTAGATATTTCCATGTTCATACAGATGGCGGTGTAGATATTTCGAAGTTTATAGAGATAGCGCTGTAGATATTTCCATACTTATAGAGAAATCTGTGTAGATATTTCCATGTATATTCAGATAGCTGTGTAGATATTTCCATGTTCGTACAGATGGCGGTGTAGATATTTCCATGTTCATAGGGATGGCGGTGTACATATTTCCATGTTTATGCAGATAGCGGTATAGATATTTCCATGTTTATACAGATGGTGGTGTAGATATTTCCAAGTTTATTGAGATGGCGGTCTAGATATTTCCATGTTTATAGAGATAGTGGTGTAGTTATTTCCAAGTTTATAGAGACAGCGTTGTAGATATTTTCATGTTTATTCAGATAGCGGTGAAGATATTTCCATGTTTATACAGATAGCGGTGTAGATATTTCCATGTTTATACAGATAACAGTGTAGATATTTCCATGTTTATAGAGATAGTGGTGAAGATAATTTCAATTTTATATAGATAGCAGTGTAGATATTTCCAAGTTCATACAGATAGCGGTGTAGATATTTCCACGTTTATAGAGATGGCGGTGTAGATATTTCCATGTTCATACAGATGGCGGTGTAGATATTTCCATGTTTATAGAGATGGCGGTGTAGATGTTTTCATGTTTACACAGATGGCGGTGAAGATATTTCCATGTTTACACAGGTAGCGGTGTAGACATTTCCATGTTTACACAGATAGCGGTGTGGATATTTCCATGTTTATGCAGATAGCGGTGTAGATATTTCCATGTTTATACAGATAGCGGTGTAGATATTTTCATGTCTATACAGATAGCGGTGTGGATGTTTCCATGTTTATACAGATAGTGGTGTAGATATTTCCATGTTTATAGAGATAGCGGTGTAGATATTTCCATGTTTCTACAGATAGCGTGGTAGATATTTCCTTGTTTATAGAGACAGCGGTGTAGATATTTCTATATTTATAGAGATAGCGGTGTAGTTATTTCCATGTTTATACAGATAGCGGTGTAGATATTTCCATGTTTATACAGGTAGCAGTGTAGATATTTCCATGTTTGTACAGGTAGCGGTGAAGATATTTCCATATTTATACAGGTAGCGGTGCAGATATGTGAATTCATTAAACCTCTTTTTCTTTATAAATTACCCAGTCTTGGGTATGTCTTTATCAGCAGCATGAAAATTGACTAATACACTCACTGTCTTGAATGATACTCTGTTAGCCCATTTGCATTGTTATAAAGAAATACCTGAGGCTGGGTAATTTATAAAGAAATGAGGTTTGTTTGGCTCCTTGTTCTGAAGGCTGTACATGAAGCATAGTACTGGCACCTGCTTCCAGGGAGGGCCTCAGGAACCTTCCAATCATGGTGGAAGGTGAAGGGAAACCAGCATATCACATGGTGAGAGAGGAAGCAAGAGAGACAGGGAGGAGGTGTCAGTCTCTTTTAAACAACCAGATATCGCATGAACTCACAGGGTAAGAACTCATTCATTACCAAGAGGACAGCACCAAGCCATTCAGGAGGCATCTATCTCCAACATTGGGGATCACATTTTAACGTGAGATTTGAAGGGGACAAACATCCAAACTATGTCAGATACCAAAGCTGACAATGCTTAGGATCTTTAGCTGTTCCAGGTTCTGGGAAAAGGGAGAGAGTTAGCTTCCCTCGTCTATGCTGTGCTACTCCATATTATATTGGTAATTATTGTTCTCTAAAGGTTCTTAAAAGCAAATAAACAAATGCAAGGCAAAACATTTGAAATGGAAGGCAAAACACAAGAAATGCAAGGCAAATGCATTAAAAACTTTTGAGTGTTAATATATAGATTTTATTTTATGTTTTTAATTTCTTTTGCTTAACCAAATAGATTATGTAGTTTTGATTAACTGGCCATGAAATAGCTCTGCCTACATAGAATTTCCCATGAATAATTGGTTGTGGAGACTTTTGTGTGTGACCCAAATCCTCCCTCAAAACTGAAGTTTGCCCAGCTATTGGGAGTGTTGGCAAATCATGCCTCTCAGCTGATTCTCTCCAGAATTTATTCTCAGGAGATCTAATTAATAACTTGTCAAGCTGATGTCCATCCTTGGGGACAACTCGTATCTGAAGAATGGCCAGTGAAAGGTATTAAAACTCCATACTCCTGCCTCAATTTAGGGCAACTCTGAAGGGTCACCCCAGCTTCTCAGCTCCCCCTTGAGATTAGCTGAGGTATTTGTTGTGACTGCCTCACATCTCAACTCCCTTTATCCAATTCAGCTTTTTTGCCACAGTTGTTGGTTCCTAGGATTTTACCCAGTTAAATGTTCTCTACACAAATCTCTATCTCAAATCTGCTTTACAGGGAATGTGGCCTCAGACAGGTTTTCATTAGGTTCTGGACATAACTCTCATTAGTCATTGATATGATTCGGCTGTGTCTCCGGCCGAATCTCACCTTGATTGTAATTATCCCCGCATGTCAAGGATGGAGTCAGGTGGAGATAATTGAATCATAGGGGCGGGTTCCCCCTACTGTTCTCCTGGTAGCGAATAAGTCTCACCAGATCTGATGCTTTTAAAATGGGAGTTTTCCTACACAAGCTTTCTTCTCTGCTACCATTTAAGATGTGCCTTTGCTTCTTTTTTGCCTTGTGCCGTGACTGTGAGGCCTCCCCAGCCATGTGGAATTGTGAGTTCATTAAACCTCTTTCCTTTATAAATTACCCGGTCTTGGGTAGGACTTTATTAGCAGCATGAGAACAAACAAGTACAGTCTGTTCTATAAGCCCAAGTCGGATCACAGAGTCCCGCTTTCTGTTTTTTTTTTTCTAGCCCATATTTCTACTAAAACTTGACTCATATAGACTTAAAACAAAATAATTAAGCATGGCTAATATTTATTTAATATTTTATACGTGTCAGGTACTGTATTTTGTAACTTATCTTTTAATAATCTTTCCAAATCTCTAAAAGAAGAATTCTGCTCTTTTATAGAGAAAATAAGGATGGCTCAATCTTTTGATTTTTATTACAAGCTTTATTTTGTATAACATATAATAAACTAAAAATATTGAAAGTTTAGAAACCATCAGCACACAATCGAGGTGATGGAAATATACTTCACCTCCAGTTTCCTGATGCCTCTTTATAATACATTTCTCTGGCCCCTCATTCCTGGCCCTTAAAAACCACCAAACTGCTTTCTGTCACTGGACAGTAATTTATACAGTCAAAAAATGTATATAAATACAATTTTACACTATGCACTTTTTTGTCTGACATTTTATGTTTTTTTCTCTGCATGTTTTACCTCTAGAGTCTGCCTTGTTTCACTTAGTATAATTATTTTGAGATTCATTCATGTTATAGTATGTATCCATAATTAATTCGGATAAAGCAAGTTAATTCATTAATGTATTGATTGATATTTAGACTGTTTCTAGTTTGGGCTATTATGAATACATGTGCTATAAACATTTGTGTTGATATCATTATATGAACACCTACTTTTATCTCTCTTGGGTAAATACCCAGGAGTGCAATGGCTGAGTCTTACGGCAGAAGTATGTTTAACTTTTTAAGGGACTCTTGAACTGTTTTTCAAAGGTTACACTTTTTTGTATTCCCATCAGCAGTGTATGAGAGTTTCAGCTTCTCCACATCCAAGCCAGTGCTTGGCTATTATCAGTCATGCTAATCTTAGCTATTTAAAAATAGATAGTGGCGTCTCATTTTGGTTTTAATTTGCATTGCCCTAAGCATTAATTATGTTGAGCATATGTGCTTATTTACCAAACAAATGTCTACTTTGAAATGTCTGTTCCAGTCTTTCACCCAAGTTTTAAATGGGGTTGTTTGTTTTTCATTATTAAATTTTGAGCTTTTAAAATATATTTTTGATGCAAGCCTTTTATCAGATATATGAGTTGCAAATATTTTCTCCCAGCCTGCAGCTTGTCTTTTCAGTCTCTTAATAGATTCTTTTGAAGAGCAGATTCTTTTTTTTAAATTTGATGAGTTCTTCTTATCAATATATTATTATATAAATCATGCTGTGGGGTCATATCAAAGAAAGCTTTGCCTGACTCAAAGTCCCAAATGTTTTCACATCTTCCCTCTCCTCTCCTTTGGGAACTGAGATTACACGTAAATTCAGTTACTTGAAATGTACTGTCTACTATTGCTCTGTTCATGTTTTTTAAAAATTTATTTTCTCTCTATATTTTATTTTGAGAGGTGTCTATCTTTTCTTCTTTAATGACTAATGTGCTATCAGCCTACCATGTAGCTGGGACTACAGCCGCATGCTACTATGTCCCGCTAATTTTTGTATTTTTAGTAGAGATGGGATTTCACCATATTGGTCAGGCTGGTCCTGAACTCCTGACTTCGTGATCCACCTGCCTCGGCCTCGCAAAATGCTGAGATTACAGGCGTGAGCCACTGCGCCCAGCCTCCTTTAGTGTATCTTGCATGTCTCTATTTTAGAACATATAGAATACTGTTTCAATAAGCATTTTAATGTTCTTAACTGATAACTCTGGCACCTTGATTTACTCTGGATCAGTTCTGACTCAGTGATTTTTCTCCTTATTATGAGCCACGTTCTTCTGTCTTTTGTTGTTACTGTTGCGTCTCTGCTAAACTGTGTCTGGATGTCAGATACGGTGACTTTTATCTTATTGAGTGCTGGAAGTATATATAAATATTCTTGATCTTTGTATTGGTATGTATTTAAGTTTAGTTGGAAAGAGTTTGACTCTTTTTGGTCTTGCTTTAAAAATTCATTAGGTGGGATCAGACCAGTTCTCATTTTAGAGCTAATCACTCCCAACTAGTGAGGCAAGATCCTTCTGGGTATCCCTGGGAATCTTGAGGTGTTTCTGGGTTGGCTGATAAAATAAGCACTATTACTGGACCTTGGTGAGCATGTGTACTGTTACTTTTCATCTTATCTGGGTGTTGTTTCCCCAACCGTAGGTACTTTTCTCTAGGCCTGTCCTAACAATTACTTAGCTATGTACTTTAGGGGGACCCTTTGCAGAGCTCTGGAGTTCTCTTTCTGTGCAGCCCCTTCTTCTCGGAAACCTTGTCCTGAGAGCTCATGTCAACATGGTTTCTGTGGACTCTCAGCTCTGTCCCTTCAGCTCAGGGAGAACAATGGGCTCCTCTTGGGCTCTTCTCCTGGAGTAGTGGGCTGGAAAACTTTCTCCAGGCATAAATTAGGGCAGTTGATAGGCTCACCTTGTTTGAGACTGACTTTACAGGGTCTTGCAAACTTTTGTGGCATACATTTTGGCCATTTTTTTGGTTGTTTCAGGAGGGAGAGAAAGTCTAGTTCTTGTTACTCCATCATGGTCATTGCAGAAGTCAACCTAACTGATATTTATCAATACAGTCTGTTGCTACACATTGAACTTGCTTAAGATAATTTTTAGATGGCACAGAACTTTCTGTCCATTGAATGAGACTCTCTGCTTATTTTGCAAGTGCTCATTTGTATGGAGACATTTGTATGGAGAAACTTCAAAAAGTTTGTGGAAAAATGAAGTTAAAAGATAAACATTGAAAATGTGATCTTCGGTTTTCATCCCTAAAGAACTGATGGTCCTGGGAACTTAACAATGTCAATGCAGTCTCTTATACATTATTAACTTAAGAAAAATGGGTGCCCTTTCCACATTTGTTGAGATTGGGAAACAAAAAGAAGTCAGAAGGAGCCAAATCAGAGCTGTAAGGTGGATGCCTGACAATTTCCCATTGAGACTCTCACAAAATTGCCTTTGCTCGATGACAGGAATGAGCAGAAACATTGTGGTGTTAGAGGACTGTCTGCTAAAGCTTTCCCAGGTATTTTGCCCTAAAACTTTGGCTAACTTATTCAAAACACTCTCATGATATGCAGATATTATTGTTCTTTGACCTTCCACAAAGTCAACAAGCAAAATGCCTGGAATGTCCCCAAAAAACTGTTGCCGTGACCTTTGCTCTTGAGTGATCCCCTTTTGCTTTGACTGGACCACTTCCACCTTTGGTAGCCATTGCTTTGATTGTGTTTTGCCCTCAGGATCACACTGGGAAAGCCATGTTTTATCTTCTGTTACAATTCTTCAAAGAAATCCTTCAGGATCTTGACCCTAGTTCTTTAAAATTTCCATTGAGAGCTCTCCTCTTGTCTGCAGCTGATCTGAGCACAACACTTTTGGCACCCATGCAGTGGAAAGTTGGTTCAACTTTAATTTTTTAGTCAGAACTGTGTAAGCTGAACCAATTAAGATGTCTACGATGTTGGCTATTGTTTGTGCTGTTGATTATCAGTCCTCTTCAATTAGGGCACAAACAAGATTAATTTTTTTCCTTGAAAATTGATATGGATGATCTGTCCCTGTGGACTTCATCTTCCACATCATCTCGTTTCTTCTTTAAAAAAGCTGTCCGCTTGTGAACTACTGATTTCTTTGGTGCATTGTCCCCTCAAGCTTCTTGTAAAGCATCAGTGATTTCACCATTCTTTCACTCAAGCTTCATCATAATCTAATGTTTGTTCTTGCTTCAATTTTAGCAGAATTTACATTGCTCTGCTAGGGGCTCTTTTCAAACTAATGTCTACTCCTTCTTACTGTCTCAAACTAGATCCTGTTCAAACATGCTATAATAAATTAGTATGAGTTTATTTTGCTGCCAATATTGAAACCTTTGCATAGTTTTTTTCATAATATACATTTTCCATGAACTTTTTAAGGCCTCTCACGTATCCACAGGTAGAGTGCCTTACCTATTCTGACTTCAGTCAATTATTCAAGACCTTTCCTTGTCAGTGACACATTAGAAAGGTAGAGTATTGAAAAATAAGAGTAGCTTCTGCTGATTAAGAAATACTATATCTTTTTCTTCTTCTTTCTTTCTTTTTTTTTTTTCTTGAGACAGCATCTTTCTCTGTCACCCAGGCTGGAGTGCAGTGGTGTGATCTCAGCTCACTGCAACCTCTGCCTCCCAGGGTCAAGTGATTCTCCTGCCTCAGCCTCCCGAGTAGCTGGGACTATAGGTGCCTGCCACCACACCCAGCTAATTTTTGTATTTTTAGTGGAGACAAGGTTTCACCATATTGGCCAGTCTGGTCTTGAACTCCTGACCTTGTGATCTGCCTGACTCAGCCTCCCAAAGCGCTGGGATTACAGTCATGAGCCACTGTACCTAGCTTTCTACTTCTTTCTTATTATTTTCCTCCTCTCTCATTCCTATATTCTCTCCTTTCTCCTACTTTCCTCCCCACTCCCTGTTTCCTTCCTTTCATCTTTCCTATTTTCAGGACTTAATATTTCTTGAACCTCAGATGTTATCATAGTATGTTATTTGTTTAATTTTCACATAACAATAATAGTTTAAATACAAATAATATTTATTTTCATCCCCATGTTATCAGTATAACAGTAAAGATGTGGAGAGGCCAGCTGGGCATGGTGGCTCAAGCCTGTAATCCCAGCACATTGGGAGGCCGAGGTGGGTGGATCACGAGGTCAGGAGATCGAGACCATCCTGGCTAACACGGTGAAACCCCATCTCTACTAAAAAATAGAAAAAATTAGCTGGGCGTGGTGGCGCGTGCCTGTAGTCCCAGCTACTCGGGAGGCTGAGGCAGGAGAATAGTGTGAACCCGGGAGGCAGAACTTGCAGTGAGCCAAGATCACGCCACTGCACTCCAGCCTTGGTGACAGAGCGAGACTCTGTCTCAAAAAAAAAAGTAAATAAATAAATGAAAATAAAATTAAAAAAAATGATGTGGAGAGGCCAAACCAATGGCTCTTATATCCACGTTATTTCTTCTAAATGATTTCACCTTAGTTTTGGTCTGCATCTCTAACCATAGCTAGTTGCAGTAGGACCTTCTATCTGGCCTTGCTGCTCTCATTTTTGGACCTCCTCACTGAAATCAAATTGATCTTTCTAAAATGCAAACCTGGTCTTAGTATTTTATTACTTAAAACCCATTGGTGGCTTTCCATGATTTATGGAATAAAGTCAAAATTCCTGTTTTTGCCCACGTTTCTGTGTGCCTCTCATCCCTACATTTACTGATTCCTGTGTGCCATAAATTGCCAGTTGTCCAGAGTTCATTCTCTTTTTGTACTTGGGAGGACTTCTGCATCCTGCAACTTTTCCCCTGAAACATGCTTGGAAAATACCTACTCATTTTTTTCAGATTCAGGTTAGTTTTTTACTTCAGTTTCTTTTCCTGAAGCTTATACTGACTGCTCCATATGGCTTTGGGGATTAGCTACTCATTCCTTTGTGCCCTTTTGTAGATACACATTTATCATGGAGTCTTTTTTTTTTTTTTTTTGAGACAGAGTCTCACTCTGTCACCAGGCTGGAGTGCAGTGGTGTGATCTCAGCTCACTGCAACCTTTACCTTCCAGGTTCAGTTGATTCTCTTGCCTCAGCCTCCCAAGTAACTAAAGCCATGCACCACCGTGCCCAGCTAATTTTTGTATTTTTAGTAGAGACGGGGTTTCACTATGTTGGCCAGGATGGTCTCGATCTCTTGACCTCGTGATCTGCCCACGTTGGCCTCCCAAAGTGCTGGGATTACAGGCATGAGCCACCACTCCCAATCAGTCATGCAGTCTTTATACTTTCTTGTTTACTTGCCTGTGAGCTCACTGAATGCAGGGAATATTTCCTTGTTGCTCTAGCACCTACACCAGTACCTGGTATCCAGAAGCTGTATGCTAAATGTTTGTTGAGTGGCTGTTTGACTGAATGATTGTACTCCTAATTAGTAGATAGAAAGCCATGAACTTCCCAGTTCATCATTCTTTGTGCTCAATTCTGGTTTCTTTATTGTGTTCAAAAGAGTTCCTTAGTGACATAAAACTATGGAGCTAGTATGTCAGCTCATTTAAGCAATGATTGGCTTATGTATATAAGAGGCTTCAATAATTATATATTTTTATTTCAGTTGCAATAAATGATCAATTGATTAATTTTCTCTGTTTTGGCTTATTGTTCACATTTAATATCAAAAGTGTTTTACTTAAAATTATTCATGCCAATTATGACAGTTAGGTGAATATTACTTTGATTTACATTCCAGTAGTAGTTTTGGTTGAACCCTGAATATGCTAAGACGTCACTTTTCTTTTTTCTTATGAACAGGCTACTGTGTTTACATATATTATTAAAATCTTCTTTGAAAATACGAAGAGTGTTACATTTCTTATATTTAGTTCTCTGTGCTTCAGAATTCCTGTGATACTTGCACTTAAGTCCTTCTGAGCAGTTGATGTTAATATTTATGTGGTTAATTTCATGAAACATGGTGGTTTTCATTTCTATCATTAATTTATACAGGAGATAGACTGTTTTCCAGGTGTAAGCTCAGTCATATAATTAGAAAATTTATAAGTAGAAGGGAGTTATTTGGTCTAACCCATTTATTCTACAGATAGAGAAATTAGAGTCCAGAAACTCTGTCTTCTTTAAAGTCTTACAGGTATTTAAGAAAAAAGAATAGACTTGAGGTTTCTGTGTTCTGAACCCAGTGATCTTGACACTGTAATGATCTTCATCCATATTATTCACAGAAGTAAATATAATCACATATTAAATAAGAAACACAAATACTAAGGAGATATTATACTGAAAAATGAAATAATATTATCTTAATTATTTTGATCAGATTCAATATATAGCAGCTTGAAGGCTAATAGTTCCAATGATTCTCTGAATAAACCATTTTTCTAATAAGATTACAGGTTTTAGTAATCTAATTATTTTGACTGATGCAAATGTTACCCCGCCAGTCTGAAAAATGTGTTTATTTATATGTCATAAAGAATAATTTATTCCAAAAAGGCTAATTTTCAAAATATATGTATCTTCTGAAACTGTATCTATTTTTTTCCCACGTTTTCTAAATATAGTTTAGAGGGCGTTTGTAGATTTTCATGGTGCTGAAAAATTAAGGTATAATGGTCTCATGAAGGAGAATAATGTCATTTAGACATTGTAATTTTGGAGGATCACAATACTTTTTGGAATGTGGTTGTTGCAGCACTGGTCACTTATACTAATTATATAATAACATACTATACTAATGCAATAATATACCATATGAAATTATTAAATGGTAAATTTGTCTTAAATCCTCTAGAATACTGCAAAGAAATAGTTTATATAAGAAAGAGTACCATAGCATATGTGAACACAATGTTTCCTATTTTTTTCTTCTTTTTTATTTTTTTGAAGACAAGTTCTCACTCTGTTGCCCAGACTGGAGTTCAGTGCCATGTTCATAGTTCACTGCAACCTCAAACTCCCAAGCTCAAGTGATCCTCTTGATTCAGCCTCTGAAGTAGCTGTGCCTATAGGTGTGCACCACCACACTGGCTAATTTTTAAAATTTTTTATAGATATGTTGCCCAAGCTGGTCTCAAATTCTTGAGCTCAAGAGATCTTCTCACCTTGGCCTCCCAGAGTGTTGGGATTACAGGCATGAGCCACCATACTCAGCCAATATTTCTTTTCTAAAAGACATTTTCTAACATACTTCTCATTTTAACTAACATAATATTCAAAGTGTAGATCTGAGAAAGAGATAGTGCCTGCAGATCTGGGATCCTACATGCTAATATTATGGGATGCATTCAGATTTGATCAGCAGATATTCCATTTATTCTAGAACACCACCAGCAGAAGAATGTAATTACGTCTATCACTAAAACTTTGTGTCAATACAGACTACTGTATTTGTTATCATAGATGGTCCTTGGATGGCAGCCTTAAGCAATTTTAAACCTAGACAGGTGATGTACTTTTTCTTCTTGGATAATTTTCATTGTTTTATCTAATTTGGTTGTAACTAATGTGTTTAATATGGCTTGCTTGTTTTTTAAAAAGTTGTTCAGTATCCTTAGAACTCAGTGCTGATTTCTTTTTCTAGCAGGCCTTTTATATAGGACATCTCACTTTCTCCTGGCTCTCTACTACTAGCATGAGGTCTCTGAAAAAATCAAGACAGCCAAATAATTTGTTATAGAATAGCCTATGTAGAGGGACAGGGGAGGAGTCATATTCCAAGAGGGAAAGACCTTTGAGCCAGGCTCAATTTGTAGAGGCTGTTGAATGAAAATGAGAGAGAGAGAATGCACACTTTATTGCACTATTAAAGCAAAATTCTGACAATAACTTCTAAAAATGATTCCACTCTTATACACTGAGAATATGACAGACCTTCCAAAAGTATAATTTCTTACATGAACGTCCAGGTATATAAGGAAAAATAACTATTTCATACCAATATCTTCAGCCGCCTTTATTGTTGGTTCACCACATAGATTTTTATCAGAATCGCAGAACATTAATTTTTTAAATTAGCTACCATTACAACTAGCTTGAGAAGAACTTTCTTTTTAATAATTCGACCCAGATGCATTCTAGATACTCCAGTGTTACGAATCGATGGCTTCATGAGGAGCCGCTGTTGACTCATGCTATCTCTGGACACACTGACAGGAAATGTTTTCTTACACCTGTTTTCCTCCTGCTTTTCCTTGGTAGGACTTAGTTCCTTGGCATAGTTCAGTATCAATGGCAGTCATAGAGAAGTGTTACAAAAACCCAGCTTATTCCAACTTGTGAATTATTTGGCACCCAGGAACCAGGTCTTACAATCTTCAACCCACTTTTTTCCTAACATGGACCCTTTTCTGAAATGTTTATTTATATATGATGTAGGCCTGGGGAAAGGACATGGACTTTCAAAGAAAATATTCTGCAATAGATCTCTCAACTCCAGAGAACCTTCTGACTAAATCTGAAAGAATTCCACTGTGCTCTGATAACATCCTTTAATAATGAAGGAAAAGATATTTTTCCCCCAGGAGGATTTTGTAGTGAAAGAGATGGCATAATTTTTTTTAAATGTTGTTTATAATCTAATTTGTTTTTTCATTTGTGGGGTGTGTCTTAAATCCTAAATGGTACATCCTTTTTAAAATACTACTAGTAATAAAATGTTTCTGAAGTTATGTTGTAAATATCATTGGACTATGTTTAATAATGTTAAGTTGATCCCACTTCCCCTGAAATTATATACATAAATGCTGAAAGTATAAATTTACATATACAACTTCATGGAACATTTTTCTTCCAAGTGTGCATTTGCTAGAATTTGCATTGAAAGGTTTTGGAAGGAGCCTGTTGGTATGAATCCTGTGTGAGCAACACTCAGATTTGTTGCATACTGAACAGCATGCTAAATCTCACTTCACAATCTTAGATTTCTCATCTACCATCTTGAGCTGAATTTAAAATATAACTGCAGTTTATTATGTCACCTGTTCGTCAAACACTGATGCAAAGCTTAGTTTTCAGTGTGAAGAACCCATGACTAGAGAAGGGAAGAAGAAAGGGTCAAGCAGACCTCATTAAAGAGTGTATGGGCAAGAAAACACATCAGATGTCTTGATAGGTTTTTTAAAGTCCTGTTAGACTTGTCATGATTTCCAAAACACTAAATGCCATCTAGTATTTTGGACCCTCCAAAATTACAGTAGAATATTATTATGGGTCATCTTAATTGGAAATATACAGGAAAATCCTGATGATTAATGTAGACTAGTGACAGCTCTCACACATTTATATAACCTATGTTGAAAAGAAAGAAGAAAGGCAGGAAGGAAAGAAGGAAAAAGAGCGGAGAGAGAGGAACAAGAAAACACGTGGATTTGTGGAAATGAAAATTTTTAAATTACTAATTTGCAAGAATGGGTAAGAAAAATACCGAGTATGAACATAAGTGCTTTCAATTCCGTTTGTCTCTTAATCCTTCTCAGTCCGTGGCCAGTTTTGAAACTTGGTGTAACTTCCTTCCTTTATTCCTCCCTCCCTTGCTCCCTCCATCCCTTCTTGCCAGCCTCCTTCCCTTCCTCTCTCCTTGAGTTTCCTTCTTCTTTCTTGTTCCCTCCCTCCCTCCCTCTCTCTTTTTTTCCCTTAGTTTCCCCGGAAGCACATATACCAGCCATTTGAATGCTTTCTGCTCATAGATACTGCCAAGCCCCCTCACCCAGACTGCTGACTAGATTTGGTAGAATGGAATGAGAAACATAGACTTTGTGTCTGTGGCGGCCACCTCTGATGTTGCAGATTTTTGCCGTGATTATGCACTCCAGCCGAGGGACGCTAGAGAGGTTGAAATTTCAACTGTGGGATTTGCCATTTTGGAATTTGCAGTAATGTACTGGATATGCTAACAGCAGCCTGGCTAGCCGCCACTTCACAAGGAAGTATTTAAATATACACGTGTAATATGAAGAAAATTGCATTAGATCATAAGGGATGAATTATTTTGTAAATGACTATACCATCAAATACCATACCTGATATCAATCATCTTCATCAGACAGTGTCTGTGTATGTAAGTAGATAAACAAAAAAGCAGGAGTTTATTTCTCTCTAATGTATCCTTGACTCTCTAGCGGTGACCTCTGAAATGTCTCTTCTGATTCAGACTTGTTTGAATCATGTGCAACATTTTAGATTTGTCTTTTCTCTGCAAGTTTTTTTTGGTTCAGTACCATAACATATTGAACCAAATAGTTTTGCTTGCTTTCTATTGATGACACATGATTTTGGCTTTTATCTTCAGTGGAAAATCAATGTGTCACATGGCGTTCACTAAGAAAAAGGTATGGGGCCTCTTTGTAATTCTTTGTCAGATGGTTGCTTTATCTTGATTTATGCCTTCAAACTTTTTCCCATTCAGCAGAAAATATTGTGTCGCTATCTGTGAGAGCAAAGCGATCTATACCAATTTATGCTCTAAGTGTAGCCTCCTTCCAGAACTGCTTATGGAACATATCAACTCACTATAGATTAGGGACATAATGGATTCTTCTTTCTTAAAAGTGGCAGATTGACAATTTTAGTTCATATACAAGCTTTTATATTAACATTAAAACAATATTTCTATGTAAAGTAAAATATTGTAGTTGATTATTATTCGAGGGCCTCCCAGAATTTCAAGGTCTGAAAATAAATTCAATGTTCCTGGTGGTAACAAAATTGCTCCTACTTCCTTGTATCAGGACTGCCATTTGGAACTGCTGGGGAAGCTCTTTTCAGAAATTATTTTCAAAACAGCATTGTTGCCTTTTGCCAAACTGAAATCTGGTTGTAAACTTTTGAAAACTAGTTCCTTGGAATGGAATTCAAGTTGTCTTCTAAGCAATTTTTTTTAACTCAAACATACATTCTATCTTGCTTTATTATGTCACTATTTGTGTACGAAACATATTTCTATTTTTACCATTTTCAATGTATTTACATTTACATTTACATTTGTGTGTATATATATACACACATACATACACTTTAAGTTCTGGGATACATATGCAGAACTTGCAGTTTTGTGAAATAGGTATACATGTGCTGTCGTGGTTTGCTGCACCCATCAACCCGTCATCTACATTAAGTATTTCTCCTAATGCTATCCCTCCTCTTTCCTTCCTACCCACTGACAGGCCCCAGTGTGTGATGTTCCCCTCCCTGTGTCTATGTGTTCTCTTTGTTCAACTCCCACTTATGAGTGAGAACATGTGGTGTTTGGTTTTCTGTTCTTGTGATAGTTTGCTGAGAATGATGGTTTCCAGCTTCATCCATGTCTCTGCAAAAGACATTAATCCGTCCTTTTTTATAGCTGCATAGTATTCCATGGTGTATATGTACCACATATTCTTTATCCAGTCTATCATTGATGGGCATTTGGGTTGGTTCCTAGTCTTTGCTATTGTGAATAGTGCTGCAATAAACATATGTGTGAATGTGTCTTTATAGTAGAATGATTTATAATCCTTTGGATGTGTACCTAGTAATGAGACTGTTAGGTCAAATGGTATTTCTAGTTCTGGATCCTTGAGGAATTGCTACACTGTCTTCCACAATGGTTGAACTAATTTACACTCCCACCAACAGTGTAAAAGCATTCCTATTTCTCCACATCCTCTCTAGCACCTGTTGTTTCCTGACTTTTTAATGATTGCCATTCTAACTGGCGCGAGATGGTATCTCATTGGACCAGGGGTGATGAGCTTTTTTTTTTTTTCTTCGAGACAGCCTCACTCTGTCACCCAGGGTGGAGTGCAGTGGCACAATTTCGGCTCACTGCAACCTCCACCTAATGGGTTCAAGCAATTCTCCTGCCTTAGCCTCTTGAGTAGCTGGGATTACAGATATATACCACCACGCCTGGCTAAAGTTTTTTTTTGTGTGTTTTTGGTAGAGACAGAGTTTCACCGTAGTGGCCAGGCAAGTCTCAAACTCCCGACCTTGTGATCCACTCGCCTTGGCCTCCGAAAGTGATGGGATTACAGGCGTGAGCCACCACGCCCAGCCTATGATGAGCTTTTTTTCATGTGTTTATTGGCCGCATAAATGTCTTCTTTTGAGAAGTGTCTGTTCATATCCTTTTCCCACTTTTTGATGGGGTTGTTTTTTTCTTGTAAATTTGTTTAAGTTCCTTGTAGATTCTGGATATTAGCCCTTTGTTAGATGGATAGATTGCAAAAATTTTCTCCCACTCTGTAGGTTGTGTGTTCACTCCGATGATAGTGTCTTTTGCTGTGCAGAAGCTATCTTTAGTTTAATTAGATCCCATTTCTCAATTTTGGCTTTTGTTGCCACTGCTTTTGGTGTTTTAGTCATGAAGTCTTTGCCTATGCCTATGTTCTGAATGGTATTGGCTAGGTTTTCTTCTAGAGTTTTTATGGTTTTAGATCTTATGTTTAAGTCTTTAATCCATCTTGAGTTAATTATTTTATAAGGTGTAAGGAAGGGGTCCAGTTTCAGCTTTCTTCATATGGCTAGCCAGTTTTCCCATCACCATTGATTAAATAGTCAATCTTTCCCCATTGTTTGTTTCCGTCAGGTGTGTCAGAGATATGTTGTATATTTCATGGTACAATGCCTTCTGTCAATGGGGAAAAATAACAAGCATATATGGGATGAATGAAGTCTGCTATGGTTAAGGTTGAGAATATTTACTGATCCTTGAGTTCAGTCTCCAGGAATGTTGGAAATAGAGAATGGAGATAATGGAGATAAAGAAAAGTTCTGAAAATGACACTTCCCATAGTGTCAAAATTGTGATCTATTGGAGAATTCTGTGATACATCAAAATCTCTGTTTATACTGATGTTTGTTATTGTGTATGAGCATATCTTTATCAGGTGTAGGCTATTTCTATACTTTCATGTCTTTAAATCAATGTTTCTATTCACATATGTATATGTGCAAATAGAAGCATGTTAATATTATATATATATATTTTTTCTGTCATTACCATGATTGCTATGATTATCATTAGCATGTATTATTAGTGTGACCGAAGTATCATCAGTATCAGTTTCTTTCTAACTGCAGTGCTCCTGTAATGCTTCATTTCTACAGAGCCAACCTACACCCACCGTTTCCCTGACTATAACTTTACCTAAAGTATAAGCCCTTATAAAGCCATGAAAGCCTACCAAGAATTGTCAAAGAAGCTAGGCAGCAGCCAGGCTCTGCCTTAGGAAAAGACTTTACTTTTTATTATCATGTGCAGTACTTAACTACTTGTTTTGACCTCTAAGATTTTGCTCTCCTATATTTCTATCCCCTGGCTTTCTGATATTTCATGTGATTATATTTGAAATTTTAACCTTGCTTTTCTTTTTGGAATCTCTGATATCTCTGCTGCCACAGGTAATGACAGGTTCCTCTCTAACTGTTGGTGTTATCCCTGGTCAGATTATTACTGATGACAGAAGTAGATGTTTTACGTGGATTCTCTCGATATCAGAAACAAATACAGATATCACAACTCAAAAATGACAGACTGATAACCATTATGAACTTAGATGCAACATTCTTAATACAATATTAGCAAAGTGAGTCTAGGAATATTTAAAAATGATAATGTGTTTTAACCAAGTGGGGCTTATCTCAAGTTGGTTTCAACAACTGAAAATCTACCATGCTGACAGAAAAAAGAAAAATCACGTGACACTCTCAATAGATGCAAAAAAGGAATTTACAAAATGTAACACATTTTTTAAATTAAAAACTCCCAGCAAACTGAGGATAGAAAAGTACATTTTCAAACTGATTATGTGTTTACAGAAAATCTATAGCAAACATCTTACTTAAAATGGTGAAAGCCTTAATACTTTCTACATAAGATTATGAAAAATGCAATGATGTCCTCTCTCCCTAGTTCTTTAAAGTATTGCATTCAATATTAAATAAGTGGAAATATATACCAAGTTCACTGATAAATATTTAATACTTATGAGATGATAATTCTCCTGAAATTGATCTCTAGATTCAGTGGAATTCCCATGAAACCTTATAGGTCCTTTTGGATAAATTACAAAACTGATTCTAAAACAGGGAGAAAGAAAGAAGGGAAGGAAGGAGGAATGGACAGAAAGAAGAAAGAAATAAAGAGAAAAGAAAAGAAAATAAGAAATAAGTGACACCCAAGTTGGGAAGAAAGAAAAATACTATTCTCACATGATGTAAACATATACACAGAAAATCCTTAGGCATCTGCAGAAGTGTGCTAGAGGTATGAAGTGAATTTAACAAAGTTGTAGGATGAAAGATCAATAAATAAAATCAATTGTGTTTCTATACACAATCAACACCAATTAGAAAATAAAATTATGTAAGCAATTTAACTTATAATAGCCTCAAAAATAATAAAATAATTCAGAATAAATTTAATAAAAGGTATGCTGATCCAAAATTTCTAAATCACTAATACGAGAGATTGAATAGGTAGAAATATGTATCAAGTTCATTGGTAAATATACATGTCATACTTATTAGATGATAATTCTTCTGAAACTGATCTCCAGATTTGGCACAATCCCAATCAAACCTATAGGCCTTTTTGGAGAAATTACAAAGCTGATTCTAATTTTTTTTTTTTTAAATATGGAAGTCCTAGAATAGCCAGAGCATGTTTTAGAAAGAAGAATAAAGTTGGAAAACTTTCCAAATTTCAAGACATATTGTAAAGCTACACTAACCAGTACAGTAAACTTACTGGCATGAAGAAGACATATATATCAGTGAAACAGAATAAATAATTTAGAAATATATCCAGCCTTACATGGCCAAAGTTGCCAAAATAATTCAATAAGGAAATCAATGTCTTTATAAAGATGGTACTAATAAAATTGGATATTAAATGGAGAATATGAACTTCAGAATTACCTCACACCATATCCTCAAGTTAACTCAACATGTATTTTATACATAATGTAAATATAAAAAGTATAAAGCTTACTGAATAGGAAAAATTTTTAATAATCTTACTATAGCTAAAAATTTTTTAGATAAGAAAAGGATGGATGAAAATGGAAAAAAATAGTAAGTTGGACTTCATGAAATTAAGACTTTTGCAATTTAAAACATAGCATCAAAAAATGAAAAGGCAAACCACAGATTGGGACAGAATAATTTTAAATATGTCTGATAAAGAACTTTCATCTAGAATGTACACATAACTAAAAAACTAAATAACAAAACACAAATAACTCATTTAACATAATATTTTGACCTAAATGGACCAAATATTTGTACAGATATTTTAATTTAAAAAGAGATGATGTCCAATACACAAATGAAAAGGTACTTAACATTACCCGTCATCAGGGAAATGCAAGTTAAAACCACATTGAGGTACCACTGTACACCCACTGGAGTGGCTGACACGAGCAGAACTGACCATACCACATGATGTGAAGAATTGCTATTCACACCTGGCTAGTGGGACTTCAAAATGGCACAGACATTTTGGAAAGCAGTTTGGCAGTTTCTTTTAATGTTAAACTTAGTACTGATCATATAACCAAATAATTCCACTGCGACTCAAAATAAATAAAAACATATCCGTACCAAGCCTCATCCTTGAAGTTCATAGCAGATGTGTCCATCAACTTGTAAATGGATAAACCAGTTGTAGATGGAGTACCACTCAACAATAAAAAGGAGCAAACTGATACAACAGCAATATAAATGAATATCAAAAGCATTATGCTCAGTGAAAGAAGCTAGACATGAAAGACACCAATGTATCATTCCACTAATAGGATACTCTAGAAAATGCAAACTGTAGAAACAGAAGCAGATTAGTGGTTGCCTGTGTTCAGGAATGGAGAAAAGATCAAATGCAAAACAGCAAAAGAAAACATTTTGTGATGATGCAGATTTTCTGTATCTTGATCATGATTGTGGTCAAATGATGATATTCATCTGCCATAACCCATTAAATTGCACATTGAAAAGGGTGAATTTTACTGTGTGTACATTATACTTAAATGGAGCTGTAAATATGTTTGGAGCTTATCTGTGAACATTAGTTGCAGAGCAGGAGTTATTTTTATAGAGTGGAAATCTGCTAAGTGCCAACTTGAGAAGGGTTGAGAAAAATTAGAACCTTCTTCCAACACATTTCAGTTAGAACACTCTTAGGATGTCGTTACAGCTGTGCTCTATATTGGAGTCTCTGATGAAATCACATGTCTAACAATCTCAGCATGCCTTTAATCAACAGAATATACACGTGTTTTCTTTTTTTACTATAAAGGATATACCAAACAACTTTTTCAAGACTTTACTTCAAAAAGGCACGTAGTTTTGCAACATTTTTGGTAAGTCTTTAATTATTTCAAAATGAAAAATTGAAAATAAAATGCAATTATTTACTCAGGCCCCCCACAAAAAAGGCCTGTACGGGGAATGCATGTGGTGTGTGTGTGTGTGTGTGTGTGTGTGTGTGTGTGTGTGTGTAAGTGTGTGATTTGAAGAATTGAAAAAATTTTAGTGGGGTTTTGTAGCATCACTTTGATAGCATCCTGTAATTTTGAATTGTGTTAGAAATAAAAATAAAGTGAATACACTGATAAAAGAATTTGAAAAGAATTTGCATTATTGCCTAAATTATGTGTGGTTTCCACAGTGGCATGAATCGAGCATCTTTAACCTACATAACAATATATCAGAATGTATTAGGTAAAAAATAAGTAAACTAGTATAACAAAGTTAAATATTTCTAAAGGAAAATTATAGCTTTATTTTTTTTCCTGAACTGTTTTGAGGAGATATTTACACCAAAAGATATTATCATTGATCAATGAAACTTTTTCAGAATTTGCTTGTGTCCCACCAATATTTGATTACATAGTGCTTCTGTGAGTTCCATTTCATTAATTTAGCATTGACAGGAGAGAAGGCAATGGCTCTGCAGCCTCTCTTGATGTGGCATGATCCTGGTTCCGCTGGCTGATATCTATTAGAACCATGGCCTTAATCATGCCTTTCATGCTTCTAACTTGATTTGCATTTGTTGTGTAATCCAAATTTATTCTCTCGTTTAGTCGCTTCCACCCATAGAAAAGCAGGTCTTTTTCATTTCTCCTTCACCATTGCCCCCATTTTTTCTTTTTGTCCTCCCATGATGAAAAACAAGACAGAAACAAACTATAACAACAACAGACACCTTTTGTCTGTGGTCACCAATGCATTGTAGCACTAAATTTTGTTCAAAATCTCTAGATCTGACCTCTATATCTGCTGTTCCCAGAGTTTTTCAATGTATTCTCTAGACTGCTGTGACCCATTGACAGAACGTCTAGCTATATTTAATTGAAAGTTATTACTGTCTGATATGGCTTGGCTGTGTCTGCACCGAAATCTCATCTTGCACTGTAGCTCCCATAATTCACATGTTGTGGGAGGGACCCAGTGAGAGGTAAGTGGATCATGGGGGCAGTTTTCCCCACACTGTTCTAGTGGTAGTGAATAAGTCTCATGAGATCTGATGGTTTTATAAGGGGAAACCCCTTTCGCCTTTCACTTGGTTCTCATTTGCTAAATCATGCCTCTCAGCTGATTCTCTCTAGAATTTATTCTCAGGAGATCTAATTAATAACTTGTCAAGCTGATGTCCATCCTTGGGGACAACTCGTATCTGAAGAATGGCCAGTGAAAGGTATTAAAACTCCATACTCCTGCCTCAATTTAGGGCAACTCTGAAGGGTCACCCCAGCTTCTCAGCTCCCCCTTGAGATTAGCTGAGGTATTTGTTGTGACTGCCTCACATCTCAACTCCCTTTATCCAATTCAGTTTTTTCGCCACAGTTGTTGGTTCCTAGGATTTTACCCAGTTAAATGTTCTCTACACAAATCTCTATCTCAAATCTGCTTTACAGGGAATGTGGCCTCAGACAGGTTTTCATTAGGTTCTGGACATAACTCTCATTAGTCATTGATATGATTCGGCTGTGTCTCCGGCCGAATCTCACCTTGATTGTAATTATCCCCGCATGTCAAGGATGGAGTCAGGTGGAGATAATTGAATCATAGGGGCGGGTTCCCCCTACTGTTCTCCTGGTAGCGAATAAGTCTCACCAGATCTGATGCTTTCAAAATGGGAGTTTCCCTACACAAGCTTTCTTCTCTGCTACCATTTAAGATGTGCCTTTGCTTCTTTTTTGCCTTCTGCCGTGACTGTGAGGCCTCCCCAGCCATGTGGAATTGTGAGTTCATTAAACCTCTTTCCTTTATAAATTACCCGGTCTTGGGTAGGACTTTATTAGCAGCATGAGAACAAACTAGTACAGTCTGTTCTATAAGCCCAAGTTGGATCACAGAGTCCCGCTTTCTGTTTTTTTTTTCTAGCCCATATTTCTACTAAAACTTGACTCATATAGACTTAAAACAAAATAATTAAGCATGGCTAATATTTATTTAATATTTTATACGTGTCAGGTACTGTATTTTGTAACTTATCTTTTAATAATCTTTCCAAATCTCTAAAAGGAGAATTCTGCTCTTTTATAGAGAAAATAAGGATGGCTCTGAAAATGTTAGTATTAGGGGAAGTAGGGTGAGGGACATAGGGGGCACTTTGTGTTATTTGTGCATTTTACTATCAATCTAAAATCAGGTCAAAATAAAAATTTAAAAAATGAGTAGTAGAAGCAGGTTGTTAAGATTTTCAGTGTGACTCTAGAATTTTTTTGTTTGTTGTTTGTTTTGGAGTGTAGTGGTATTATCTCTGCTCACTGCAACCTCCACTTCCCAGGCTCAAGCAATTCTCCCCCTCAGTCTCCCAAGTAGCTCGGATTATAGGTGCCCCCCCCACACCCAGCTAATTTTTGTATTTTTTTTTTTTTTTAGTAGAGATGGGGTTTCAGCATGTTGGCCAGGCCAGTCTCCAACTCCTGACTTCAAGTCATCCGCCCGCCTCAGCCTCCCGAAGTGCTGGGATTATAGGCATGAGCCACCACTCCTGGCCCAAAGTTCATATTTTAACTACTAACCTAAATTATTTTAAAAACAAAAGCCTCCTTGGACTCAAACCAGGTCAGAGTGACATGATCATGTGCCTGTTTTGTGCAGGGTGAAGTGAGATTATTATCTAGGAAATAGCTGAAATGTCTTGTTGTGGGCATAAATATTTCATATAAATTCTAAGCTTCATATTAGCACTTAGATTATAATTATCTAAAGAATAGAGAACAATTTCATATAATTTTCAGTGTATCAGGCGAATCAAAAGTATACATACAAGCATGCAGATGAATTTCAGTGAATATAGTGGTGACAATGCTCAACAGAATATGTGTCCCCCACCCCATCCCTGCTTCTTGCTCTTTCACTGTCCTAAAGATAGAACAAAATGGTTCAGGCATCCAGCTTGTCCCCCCCACACTTCACACTTTTACTTAATAGCAGCTTATCTTTAACACTTTGTCATCTTTAAGATGTTGCTAATTCTTTCTGGTAGATCCCAGGACTGAGGATGAGGAAGAATGATTTTATTTAAATAAAGTTGCTTAATTAAAAAACAATTTTTTTTTAGTTTTAAAATATTTTCATTATTTTATAAAATTTTTGTGGGTACATAGGAGGTTTATATATTTGTGGGGTACATGAGATGTTTTGATACAGGCATGCATTGTGAAATAATCACATCATGAGGAATGGGCTTTCCATCCCCTCAAGCATTTATCCTCTGAGTTAAAAACTATTCAATTGGCTGGGCGCGGTGGCTCACGCCTGTAGTCCCAGCTCTTTGGGAGGCCAAGGGGGGCGGATCGCCTGAGGTCAGGAGTTTGAGACCAGCCTGGCCAACATGATGAAACCCCATCTCTACTAAAAATACAGAAATTAGCCAGGTGTGGTGGCGAGTGCCTGTCATCCCAGCTACTCGGGAGGCTGAGACAGAAAAATCATTTGAACCTGGGAGGTGGAGGTTACAGTGAGCCGAGATCATGCCATTGTACTCCAGCCTGAGTGACAAGAGTGAAACTCCATGTCAAAAACAAACAAAAATCAATTACATTCTTTAAGTTATTAAAATTAAACATTGTAAATGATTTTTTTCCCCAAAGCTTTTTCAGAGAAAAAAAAAAGTAGAAACAAAGACACTTTCTACTGATTTCCAACATGGTGACTGTATTTCTAGCATGTGTTAAGGTGAAAAATTGATTTTATGTTTAATACAAAACATAGCATAATGTAATGAAAAGCAAGATTGTAATGATGAAGGAAAATAACATTAGTGCTAATTTTTTTCAATTTGAAGCATTGGATTAAAATGAATTAGGTTATATTCCAACATGTTTATATTGAATTTCTTTTTTCTCCAATTGGTTTCTTTTTATTAATGGGGGAGTGTTGCATTTGTATAAGGTTTCCCTATTATATTCAATTGTTTTGAGATGCTTTTAATATGAAGTTTTTATGTTTTCTTTTTGATGTATACATGTTATGCTTTTATGCTGAATTTGATAATTGGTGCTGTATATGCAAAGGAAATGTAATTTCCCAGCTTTTATTTTTTAAAGCCCTGGGAAGCAACATAATGAAGTAGAAATAGTATCAAGACAGGAGTTAGAATACCTGGATTCTAAAATTTAAATTAAATTAGGATCTAGTGACATTATAGGTGTTCCTTGATCTTCTGATGACCTGGTTCCTCAAAAGAAAAATAAAATAATCTATAAATTGTTTCTAATTCTAAAACTCTATCAATCCTATTTTTAAAATTATAATTAGTTGAACTCTATAAGGTCACAAAAATCCCTAAGAAACTAAAATAAAATTTTATCCTATCTTAAAAATACTCTGATCTTTTTTTATATGCTGACATGAATTCTAATTATTTTTGAGCCCCTAAAAAACATTTAAGATCACAGTTTATGTTTTATTATTGACTTTCAGATAATTAACATTTTACTGATAGATATGAACAAATCTACTCTAACAGAGATAGTCATTAGTTTATTTCTCTCTTTTCAGTATCAATAAAAAGTATCGATTTACCAATAACAATGAATTAATTGCCTGAAATAAATGAAACGTAAGCAGCAAAAGTGAACCTTTGAGTATAACTCTTCTTGTAAACATTGACTTAGTTCAAAGGGAGCTTATCTTTAAAAAAAAAGCGCTAATTCATGTCTATTGGTATAGATATAATCTTTTGTTCCTTGAAAATAGATCCTACTATACTCCAGACACTATGCCACTTGGTGCAGATATTAACACAAATAGCAGGTGATCATTGTCCTCATGGAGTTTATTTTAAAGAGAACAAAGTGAGACAAAGGCACACAAGCAAAGAACTACAATACAAAGGGGATGGCATCTGACTCAGCATGGAGGTGTCACGGAAGGTGTTGTTTTGCTTAGGTTTTGAAGTGTGGGTAGGAGATGGCCCATGTTGAGAGTGGGAACTGGGAATTAAAAAGATGAGGAGGTCTCTGCAAATCTACATGGATGGGAAGTAGCATGCTGATGTGGGAAACAACTAAAAAGTTCCAGAATGCATGGTTTATAAAGCGTGAGTCAGAGAGGGCTAGACCAGTAGCCAGATCAAGGATATCTCACATGTTATAGTCATGAATTAGTGCATTGACCTGCAGGCCATGGGAGTCACTGAAGGTTTCAGTCAGGTAAGTGAGCTGGTCAGAACAGTCCTTTAGATAGGCCGCTCTTTTGGCTGTAAGGGGGACACGTTTGAAGTAGGGCTATAGCTAAAAATATACAGACACTTCCTCTTGTCTACAGCCCTGCTGGCATCTGTTGTATTTTGACTTTTTAATAATAGCCATTCCAACCGGTATGAAATGGTATCTCATTGTGTTTTGATTTGCATTTTTCTGATGATTAGTGATTCTAAGCATTTTTTTTCGTGTATTTGTTGGCCATTTGTATATGTTCTTTTGAGAAGTGTTTGTTCATGTCCTTTGCCCATTTTTTAATTGGGTTATTTTTTTTTCTAATTGATTTAAGTTCCCTGTAGATTCTGGATACTAAAAAACAAACAAAAACCAGAAGTAAATAAATTCTCAGGACACACACACCCAGACCCACACCCACAGAGAGAGAGAGAGAGAGAGCGCCTTGGTAACAGGCCAACAACCACCAGGGTCTAAACTGGGAACACTTTCTAGTACAGAATGAATGGAAAGGATTCATGAAATATCTAGAAAGTAACGTTAATGAGATTTACATGTATGGAGTGAATGAGGAGAAACGGATCATTCAGGATTCTGGTGGGAATAACAGGGGGAGCCATTAGTTGAAATTTTGAAGTGGGAGAAGGAGAGGGAGTTTTAGGGAGAAAGATGAGTTTTTTTTAGGTATTTCAAACCCTTGAAGCTTCTATGGGACATCGAAGTGGAAATAACAGTCTGTGGGTTGGGACAATAAAGAAAGAAATTGGTTGAAGACTAGGGGAAGAGTATAGAGCAAAGAAATATTTAAGATAATAAACATAGAGAGATAGCTGAAAATGTGGGACTGGATTACAAAGGAAGAATGATTTAGTTATGAAGCCCAAGGGCTGACAGGAATGGGTGACTACTCGAGGAGTTCATATGCATCTGTTATTGTATGAATAAAAAAAATTATCTGTTCCTTCCTAAAGATATCTTCAACCTGTTTTTGGATACATATGGGCACTGCTTTTCATTCTCTTAGCCCCATTTCTTATTTTAGCCTCTGCTGTAGCAATCAGTTCTGCACAGGCTTTGACCCAGGCTTTGACTAGTTGGTGCAGGTGTGATATGACACTTACCTGGAATGGCCCACAGTTTGTGGCTGCTCTTACTTAAGCAGGTGGGATGCTCATGTAGGTGTAACCTAGAAGCTTGGTAGAGTTTATGCCCATGGGGCAACCTGTGACCACTCAAAAATAAAGCCCTTTCCTCCTCCCAGATTGAGGAGTCTTGCATTATGTAATAAAACACTTTAGAAGGCCTATTAGGTTCCAATACAGCATTAGGCAACTTGATAAGGTATCCCATCATCAGCCTTCCTTTCTTCCCTCATTCCACTGCCTCTCACTCTTTCTTCCTAAGTTAACTTCTTAGATAAAATGCCAACTTTCTATATTTTGTTTCACATCAGGGAAAATAATTGTATATCCCATTTCAAAAGCATATAAAAAGGCTACTGTATAGAAAATTTGTCTTTAATAGATTAAGCTGTAATTTTCCAAATACTTTAAAATTTTATTTCAGAAACGTTTTTCCTTTTTATAAGCTTCATCTAAAAGCAGAGTTCACCTAAGAATATACCTAAGAGCATATTACATAGAATATATTTTATATTTCAGTAGTTTAGCTAGGATTCTTTCAAAATTGAGAGGATCTACAAATATTTCTAACACATTAGTTTTCAGTCTTAAGGCTGAGTCAAGAACAAAGCTCTTAAACTTTGTGTTGGTGATTGAGAACATTTTAAAATTGTTATTTAATTCATTAATTTATTTTTAAAAAATTTTCACATTGTAATTATATAGATTTATAGGATACAATTTGATGTTTCAATGAATATGTATGTTGTCTAATGATCCAATAAGGATACTTAGTGTATTAATTACCTCATGCATTCATCATGTCTTTTTAATAAGAAATTTCAAAATCCTTTCTTCTAGATACTTTGTAATATACAATACTTTACTTTTAACTATAGTCACCCTGCTTTGCAAAGAACACTTCAACTTATTCTTCCTATATAATTGTGATTTCATAACTGTTAACCAATCTATCTCCATTTTGCCCTCCCCACTTCTTCCTCACTGTTTGGTAACCACTATTCTACTCTACTTCTCTATTAACTTTTTTTTTTTAAGATTTCACATATGAGAGAGATCATGCGGTATTTGCTTTCCGTGTCTGGCTTATTTCACTTAACATTGTATCCTGCAGGGTCATCCATGTTGTTGCAACTGGCAGAATTTCATTCTTTTTTTATGGCTGAATAGTATTTCATTGTGTGTGTGTCCATATACATATATATATATATATATAATTAATTTTATGTATATTATAATTACACATAAAATTATATATAATTATAGTTATAATTATACGTAATTATACATATAATAATATATATTATACGTAATATATATAATATACATAATATACGTTATGTATATTATACATAATATACGTTATGTATATTATATATGTATATATGTATTATATATGTATGTATATATATTATACGTTATATATTATATATAATATACATAATATGTTATGTATATTATATACATAATATATATTATGTATATAATATACATAACATATTATGTATAGCATATTATGTATAGCATATTATGTATAGCATATTATGTATAGCATATTATGTATAGCTATATTATGTATAGCATATTATGTATAGCATAATATAGCATATTATGTATAGCATATTATGTATAGCATATACATAACATATTATGTATAACATAACATATTATGTTAATATACATAACATATATGTATATAATATACATAACATATTATGTATACATAACATATTATGTATATTATATATAATATATATTATGTATATAATATACATAACATATTATGTATAGTATACATAATAAATATGATATATAATATACATAATATATATTATATATAATATACATAGTATATTATATATCATATATATTATATAATATACATAGTATATATTATATATATAATATATATTATGTATAATATATATTATATATAATATACATAATATATATTATATATAATATACATAATATATATTATATATAATATACATAATATATATTATATATAATATACATAATATATATTATATATAATATACATAATATATATTATATATAATATACATAATATATATTATATATAATATACATAATATATATTATATATAATATACATAATGTATATTATATATAATATACATAATGTATATTATATATAATATACATAATGTATATTATATATAATATACATAATGTATATTATATATAATATACATAATATATATTATGTATATTATACATAATATATATTATATATAATATACATAATATATATTATATATAATATACATAATATATATTATATATAATATACATAATATATATTGTATATATATAATTCACTTGTTTGTTTTTAGACACATAGATTGATTCCATATCTGATTATTAGAAATAGTGCTACAGTAAACATAAGAGTGCAGATATTTTTCAAACACAATGATTTCATTTCCTATGGATGTATACCCAGTAGTGGGATTGCTGGGTTATGTGATCGAATGATTGTTGTTTTGTTTTTTTTTTATTTTTTAGCGAATTTCCATAAAGTTTTGCTTAATGGTTGTACTAGTTTACAACCCCATCAACAGTGTGTAAGTGTTCCCTTTTCTCCACTTCCTTGCCAACTCTTGTTGTCTTTTACCTTTTTGGTAATAGCCATTCTAATGGGTGAACTGGTATCTCATTGTGGTTTTGATTTGCATTTCCCTGATGGTTAGTGATGTTGAACATGATTTTATTATATATTCGTCTTGACCATTTCTATATTTTCTCTTGTGGCATGTCTTTTAGTTTATTTTGTCCTTTTTTTTTTTTTTGAGAAGGAGTCTTGCTCTGTTGCCCAAGCTGGAGTACAGTGGTGCAATCGGGGCTCACGGCAACCTCCATCTCCCTGGTTCAAGCAATTCCCCTGCCTCAGCCTGCTGAGTAGCTGGGGTTACAGGCACACGCCATCATGTTTGGCTAAATTTTTGTATTTTTAGTAGATAAATGATTTCACCATATTGGTCAGGCTGGTCTCAAACTCCTGACCTCAGGCAATCCACCTGCCTCAGCCTCCCAGTTTTGCCCATTTTTAAATAAGTTATTTATGTTTTTGCTGTTGAGTTGTTTAAGTTTCTTATATAATCTGGGCATTAACTCCTTAGCAGATGTATAGTTTGCAAATATTGTATCCCATTCTGTAAGTTGTTTTTTCACTCTGTTAAGTTTCCTTTGCTGTGCAGAAGCATTTTAGTTTGATGAAACCCCATTTATCTATTTTTGCTTTTGTTGCCTGTGCTTTTGACGTCTCATTTAAAAAATCCTTGTACAACCCAAAGTTATAGAGAATTTCCCACATGTTATCTTCTAGTAGTTTTTAATCTTACCTTTAGGTCTTTAATCGCATTTGAGTTGATTTTTGTATAAGGTAAAAGATAGGGGTCTGATTTCATTATCCCACATATAGATATCCAATCTTCTCAGTACCATTTAATGAAGACACTGTCTTTACCCCTGTGTGTGCTCTTGACTCCTTTTTTGAAAATCAGTTGACTTTAGGTATGAGAATTTATTTCTGAGCTGTATATTCTCTTCCGTTGGTCTATGTGTTTGCTTTATGGCAGTGCCATGCTGTTTTGCTTACTATGGCTTTGTAGTATATTTTGAAGTCAGGTAGTGTGGTGCCTCCAGCTTTGTTATTTTTGCACAGGATTGCTTTGGTTATTTGGGGTCTTTTCTGGTTTCATACAAATTTTAGGGTATTTTTTTCTATTTCTGTGAAGAATTTCATTGTTATTTTGATAGGGATTGCATTGAATCTGTAGGACATTTTGTTAGTATGGTCATTTCAATAGTATCAATTCTTCCATTCCATGAGTATATAGTGTCCATTTTTTGTGTATTGTAAATTTTTCCATCAGTGTGTTATAGTTTTCATTGAAGAGATCTTTCACGACCTTGATTAAATTTATCTGCAGATTTCTTGGTAGCTATTGTAAATGGAATTCCTTTCTTGATGACTTTTTCAGATAGTTCACTATTAGTGTATAGAAACACCACTGCATTTTCTGTGTTGATTTTGTATACTACAACTTTACTGAATTTATTTATGATTTCTAGTAGTTTTTGGTCAAGTCTTTAGGGTTCTCACTCTATATAAGTATATATAGAAAGAACCCTAAAGAGAGAGAGATCATATATATCTATATGATCATATATATAGATGTATACATATGTATGTGAGATCACATTTTCTACAAACAGAAACAATCTGACTTCCTTCTTTCCAGTTTGGATCCCTCTTATTTATTTCTTTTGTCTAATTGCTCTGGCTCTGACCTCCAGTACTATGCTAAATAGAAGTGGTAGAAGTTGACATCCTTGTCTTCCTCCATATCATAGAGGAAAAGCATTTAACTATTCACCATAAATAAGATGTTAGCTGTGGGTTTGTCACATATGGCCTTTACTGCGTTGAGGTACACTCCTATACCTACCTTCTTGACAGTTTTTATCATAAACGAATGTTGACTTTTGTCAAGTGTTCTTTTTGCATCTGTTGAAATGATCACATGGTTTTTGTTTTTCTTTCTATTGTGGTGGTGTATCATATTTACTGATTTGTGCATGTTAAGCCATCCTTTCATCCCTGGGATGAATCCCACTTGATTATAGTGAATACTCTTTTTCGTGTGCTGTCAAAGTCAGTTCACTTGTATCTTGTTGAGAATTTTTGTATCTATGTTCTTCAGGAATATTGGCCTGTTATTTTCATTTTGTGCATGTCTTTGTCTGGTTTTAGAATCAGGATATTGCGAGCCTCATAAGATGAGTATGGAAGTATTCCTTCCTCATTACTTTCGTGGAAAAGTTTGTGGAGAATTGGTAGTTGTTCTTTAACTGTTTGGTAGAATTCAGCAGTGAAGACATCAGGTCCTGGGTGTTGGTTGTTGTTGTTGTTTTGATGGAAGATGTTTTATTATTGATTCAATTTCCAAACTCATTATTGATGTGTTCAGATGTTATATTTCCTCACAATTTAATCTGGGTAGTTGTATGTGTGCAGAAATTTATTCATTTTATTCTACATTATCAAATTTGTTGGCATATAGTTATGAGTAATGTCTTACAATCCCTTATATTTCTGTGGTGTATCAGTTGTAATGTCTCCTTTTTCATCTTTTATTTATTTGAATTTTCTCTCCTTTTGTCTTAGTTTAGCTAAAGGTTTGTCAGTTTTACCTTTACACTTTGTCTTATTTATCTTTTGAAATATTTTTTAGTGTCTGTTTCCTTTATATCTGCTGTGAGCTTTATTATTTCCTTCCTTCTACCAATTTTGGGTTTAGTTTGTTTTTGATGTTCTAGTTACTTGAAGTGTATAATTTTGCTTTGTGATTTGAAAATCTGTCTTCATTTTTGGTGTAGGCTTTTATTGCTATAAATTTCCCTCTTAGAACTGCTTTTGCTACGTTCCGTAGGTTTGGGTATGTTGGATTTTCATTCTTACTTGTCTCAGCGACTTTTGAAATTTTCCTATTAATGTCTTAATGAGACCTATTGATTTCTTGGGTGCATGCTATTTAATTTCCATGTTTTCATAAAATTTCCAAGGGCTTTCCTGTTGTTGATTTCTGGCTTTATATCCCTGTAATCAGAAAAGATACTTCATATGATATCTGTCTTCTTAAGTTTGTTAAGACTTATTATGTGTCATAATGTATGATTGGTCCTAGAGAATGTTTGGTGTACAGTTGAGAATAATTTGTATTCTGCAGCTGTTGGATGATGTATTAGTCTGTTTTCATACTGCTGATAAAGACATACCCGAGACTGGGTAATTTACAGAGAAAAAGAGGTTTAGTGGACTCATAGTTCCACGTGGCTGGGGAGGTCTCCCAATCATGATGGAAGGCGAAAGGCACATCTTACATGGTAGCAAACAAAATAGAATTGAGAACCAAGTGAAAGGGTTCCCCCTTATAAAACCATCAGATCTTGTTAGACGTATTCACTACCACAAGAACAGTATGGGGGAAACCGCCCCCATGATTCAATTATCTCCCACTGGTTCCCTCCCACAACATGTATGAATTATGGGAGCTATAATCAAGATGAGATTTCGGTGGGGATATACAGCCAAACCATATCAGGTGAGATCTTCTTTACCTGCTAGGTCCATTTGGTCTATGGTATAGTTTGAGTCTGTCATTTTTTGGTTGATTTTCTCTTCATATAATCTGTCCATTTTTAAAGTGGAGTGTTGAAATTTCCTACTAATATTGTATTGCAGTCTATCTCTACCTTTAAATCTAATATTTGCTTTACATATCTGGTTGTTCTGGTGTTGGGTACATATATAGTTACACCTAAGTAACATATATGTTACGTCCTCTTATTGAATTGGACCTTTTATCATTTCTTTATACAGTGACATTCTTTTTTTATATAGTTCTTTTATTTAAAGCCTTTTAAAATATGACATGACTGTGGCTACTCCTGCTTGCTTTTCATTTGTTTGCATAAAATATATTTTTCCATCTCTTCACTTTCAGTCTATTTGTCTTTAATAGTGAGGTAAGTATCATGTAGGCAGCACATAGGTGGCTTTTGCTGTCTGAATCCATTCATCCACTTTATATCTTTTAAGTAGAGTTTAATCCACTTCTATTCAAGTTTATTATTGATAAATTAGGACTTCCTTCTACCATTTCATTACTTGTGTTTTAGATTACTTGTTCACTTCTTCCTTTCTTATTGTTCATCTCTCTAGTTTGGTGGTTTTCTGTGGTGCTAAGCTTTGTTTCTTTTCCCTTTTTTGGTGTGTGTGTGTGTATCTGCTGTAATTTATTTCTTTCTGGTAAGTGAAACTAACATACAGAGTCCTGTATTTGTAACAGACTATTTTACACTGATAACAACTTAACATCTGTCACATAAAAATACTCTTGACTTCTCCCCCTCACACACACAATTTATACTTTTGTTACCTTACATTGCATCTTTATGAATGGTAGACTCAATGGAACATAGGATCTATGTCACAACTAAATCAACTATTTAATGGCAGCATTAAAGCAGCCCAAAGAATGTGAAAAACTGGTGTGGGTGTATTTAACTTTTTAAAAACTATGTTTCATAATGTTTTCATTAAAAAGTCTTTATCAGTTTGCTAATGCCTAATTTTTACAACCAGCCACCATAGATTTTACAGGATAAATATATTATTTCAGTGGTAATTGAAGCAGAATTTTTGTTGCTCTTCTTACCCTTAGAGATTGTGTATTATCCTCAGACGTAATTCTTTGATTTTTTTTCTTTTCATGTTGTTACACATAGTTACCAACAGTCAACGTGAGAATAACCTTTGAATATTTTCAAGCATTAAGATTTGTTTATACAGCTGCACAATTAGACAACCAACACTCTTGGGTCTTTACCTCTCAGCATTCCCCTGATTATTAACTTAAAGGTATGATGGGAAAAGTATCAATTTTTCTTGGTCACCTAGATTTAGAAATATGTAATAACTATAAGCTTGGGTCTGCTTCTTCAGAAGCCTAGGAAGTGGAGTGATGGTTCTCTGAAGAGGCTGGAAACAAAGTATGTGTTTCCAGAAGGCTTAATAGAATATGTTGAGACATAGGCCATTAACACAAAAGTGAAAGAAATGCAAAAAATGTATGAAAGTAAGGATTTGAGAAGGGAAATTTTATTTTTAAGTCTAAGATTCCTATGAATTATATGAAAGTAAATGTCCTATCCCTAAAATTAGCCAAAGGAAGCACTTCACTTATCAATGTGATGTGACTTTTCATACTCTTATCTAAAGATATCCTAAACTAAGATCCAGTTTTCTAAGAAAAGACCTTTTACTCATGCTTTAAAGCATGTTAGATGATTCCTACCACATCACATCATGTTGTTTACATGTATGATTTAAACTGCATTTATTCTTCAACTCACTGGTTCCTTAGGCTTCTTATCTTTCCTTGCACGCTTAGATAATTTTATGTAAAATTGATTTTTAGAAGTTTAGTTGCTGGGCGTAATGGCTGTCACCTGTAAACCCAGTACTTTGGGAATTCAAGGCAGGTGGATTTCTTGAGTCTTGGAGTTTGAGGCCTGCCTGGGAAAGATGACAAACCCCATTTGTACAAAAATAAAAATATTAGCTGGATATGGTGGCACATGCCTGTGGTCCCAGCTACCCCAAGTCTGAGGTGGGTGGATGGCTTGAGTCCGAGAGGCAGAGGTGTGAGCCAAGATCATGCCCTGCTCTTCACCCTGGGCAACGAAGCCAGACACTGTTTCAAAAAAAAAAATCTAGTGAGATTAGATTTCTATTTCTATGTGATTAAAAATTAGGAGAACTTCAAGGCTAATGAATATTAAAAAATGGCCATTGCTACTTGCATGTTCTATGAAGCCAGCATACACAGCAACGTGCTACCTAAAAACCAAGCTATTTAATATGTAGTTTAGATTTCAGATTTGATTGTCTTTGAGGGTTCATTATTGCAGAGATCAATTGCCAGACCAAATATAGACTAATTATGTACTTGGTCTTTTTTCATATGAAACTTCCCAGCCTCGGGTATAAATTAAGAGCAAATACGGATGTTTATAAAGATAGCGGTGTAGATATTTCAATGTTTATACAGTTAGCGGTGTAGATATTTCCATGTCCATACAGATAGCGGTGTGGACATTTCCATGTTTATACAGATAGTGGTGTAGATTTTTCCATGTTTATAGAGATAGCGGTATAGATATTTCCATTTTTATACAGATAGCGGTGCAGATATTTTCATGTATATACAGATAGCGGTGTAGATATTTCCATGTTTATACAGATGGCAGTGTAGATATTTCCATGTTTATAGAGATGGCGGTGTAGATATTTCCATGTTCCTACAGAGGGCGGTGTAGGTATTTCCATGTTCATACACATGGCGGTGAAGATATTTGCATGTTCATCCAGATGTATGTGTATATATTTCCATGATAATACAGATGGTGGTGTAGATATTTCCATGTTCATACAGATTTCGTGGTAGATATTTCCAAGTTCATACAGATGGCGGTGTAGATATTTCCATGTTCATACAGATGGCGGTGTAGATATTTCAATGTTTATAGAGATTGCGGTGAAGATATTTCCATGTTTATACAGATGGCCGTGTAGATATTCCCATTTTTATTCAGATGGCGGTGTAAATATTTCCATTTTTTACAGATAGCGGTGTAGATATTTCCATGTTCATACAGATTGCGGTGAAGATATTTCCATCTTTATAGAGATAGCGGTGTAGATATTTCCATGTTCATACAGATAGCGGTTTAGATATGTCCATGTTTATAGAGATGGCGGTGTAGATATTTCCAAGTTTATACAGATGGCGGAGTAGATATTTCCATGTTTATAGAGATGGTGGTGTAGATATTTCCATGTTTCTACAGATGGCGGTGCAGATATTTCCATGTTTATAGAGATAACGGTGTAGATATTTCCATGTTTATGAACATAGCGGTGTAAATATTTCCATGTTTATAGAGACAGCGGTGTAGACATTTCCATGTTAATAGAGATAGCATTCTAGATATTTCCATGTTTCTACAGATAGCGGTGTAGATATTTCAATGTTCATACAGATAGTAGTGTAGATATCTCCATGTTTATAGAGATAGCGGTGTAGACACTTAGCTGTTTTACAGATAGCAGTGTTGATATTTCCAAGTTTATACAGATAGCGGTGTACATATTTCCATGTTTATACAGATAGCGGTGTAGATATTTCCATGTTTATACAGATAGCGGTGTACATATTTCCATGTTTATACAGATAGCCGTGTAGATATTTCCATGTTTATACAGATAGCGTTGTAGATATTTCCATGCTTATACACTTAGCGGTGTAGATATTTCCATGTTTATACAGATAGCGGTGAAGATATTTCCATGTTTATGCAGATAGCGGTGTAGGTATTTCCATCTTTATAGTGACGGCGCTGTGGATATTTCCATGTTCAAACAGATGGCGGTGTAGAAATTTCCATGTTTACACAGATAGCGGTGTAGACATCTCCATGTTTACACAGATACCGTTGTAGGTATTTCCATGTTTATAGAGATAGCGGTGTAGATATTTCCATGTTTATACAGATAGCTGTGAAGATATTTCCACGCTTATAAAGATAGCGGTGTAGATATTTCCAAGTTCATACAGACAGCGGTTTAGATATTTTCATGTTTATACAGATAGCGGTGTAGATATTTCCATATTTATACAGATAGCCTTGTAGATATTTCCATGTTTATACAGATGGCGGTGTAGATATTTCCATGTTTATACAGATGGCGGTGAACGTATTTCCATGTTTATGGAGATGGCGGTCTAGATATTTTCATGTTTATGGAGATAGCGGTGTAGGTATTTCCATGTTTAGAGAGATAGCGGAGTTGATATTTCCATGTTCATTCAGATAGCGCTGTAGATATTTCCATGTTCATACAGATAGCGGTGTAGATATTTCCATGTTCATACAGATAGCGTTGAAGATACTTCCATGTTCATTCAGATGGCGGAGTAGATATTTCCATGTTTATAGACATAGCGTTGTTGATGCCTCCATGTTTATACAGATGGCGCTGTAGGTATTTTCATGTTCATGCAGATAGCTGTGTAGGTGTTTCCATGTTTATAGAGATGGCAGTGTAGATATTTCCATGTTCATACAGATGGCGGTGTAGATATTTCCATGTTCATACAGATGGCGCTGTAGATATTTCCAAGTTTATAGAGATAGCGGTGTACTTATTTCCATGTTTATGGATAAAGCTGTGTAGATATTTCCATATATATGCAGATAGCTGTGTAGATATTTCCATGTTCATACAGATAGCAGTGTAGATAATTCCACCTTTACAGAGATGGCAGTGTTGATATTTCTACGTTCATTCAGATGGCGGTGTAGATATTAATATGTTTATAGAGATGGCCGTGTGGATATTTCCATGTTTATACAGATGGCGGTGTAGATATTTCTATGTTTATAGATTAGGCGGTGTAGATATTTCCATGTTTATACAGAAAGCGGTGTAGATATTTCCATGTTTACACAGACAGCGGTGTAGACCTTTCCATGTTTACACAGATATCGTTGTAGATATTTACATGTTTATAGAGATAGCAGTGTAGTTATTTCCATGTTTATACAGATAGCGCTGAAGGTATTTCCATGTTTACACAGATATCAGTGTGGATATTTCCATGTTTATACAGATAGCAGTGTAGTTATTTCCATGTTTATAGAGATAGCAGTGTAGATATATCCATTGATATACAGATAGCTGTGTAGATATTTGCATGTTCATACAGGTAGCGGTGTAGATATTTCCGTGTTCGTACAGATAGCGGTGTAGATATTTCCATGTTCATACAGATAGCGGTGGAGTTATTTCCATGTTCATACAGATAACGGTGTAGATATTTCCATGTTCATACAGATAGCGGTGTAGATACTTCCATGTTCATACAGTTAGCGGTGAAGATATTTCCATGTTCATACAGATGGCGGTGTAGATAATTACATGTTCATACAGATGGCGGTATAGATATTTCCATGTTCGTACAGATGGCGGTGTAGATATTTCCATGTTCATAGAGATGGCGGTGTAGATATTTCCATGTTTATACAGATAGCGGTGTAGATATATCCATGTTTATACAGATAGCAGTATAGATATTTCCATGTTTATACAGATGACGGTGTACATATTTCTATGTTTTTAGAGATGGTGTTCTAGATATTTCCATGTTTACAGAGATAGCGTTGTAGTTATTTCCAAGTTTATAGAGATAGCGGTGTAGATATTTCCATGTTTATATGGATAGCGGTGTAGATATTTCCATGTTTATACAGATAGAGGTGTAGATATTTACATGTTTATAGAGATGGCGGTCTAGATATTTCCTTGTTTATACAGATAGCATTGCAGATATTTCCATGTTTACAGAGATAGCGGTGTAGATATTTCCAATTTTATAGAGATAGCGGTGTAGATGTTTCCAATTTTATACAGATAGAAGTGTAGATATTTCCATGTCCATACAGATAGCGGTGTAGATATTTCCACGTTTATAGAGATGGCGGTGTACATATTTCCGTGTTCATACAGAGGGCATTGTAGACATTTCCATGTTTATAGAGATGGAGGTGTAGATATTTCCATGTTTATTCAGATGGTGGTGCAGATATTTCCATGTTTATAGAGATGGCGGTGTAGATATTTCTATGTTTATACAGACAGCGGTGTAGATATTTCCATGTTTACACAGATAGCGGTGTGGATATCTCCAAGTTTATACAGATAGCGGTGTAGATATTTCCATGTTTATACAGATAGCGGTGTAGATATTCCATCTTAATACAGATTTCGGTGTAGATATTTCCATGTTCCTACAGATGGCGCTGTAGATATTTCCATGTTCATACAGATGGCGCTGTCGATATTTCCAAGTTTATAGAGATAGCGGTGTAGTTATTTCCATGTTTTAGATAAAGCTGCGTAGATATTTCCATGTACATGCAGATAGCTGTGTAGATATTTCCATGTTCATACAGATAGCAGTGTAGATAATTCCACCTTTATAGAGATGGCGGTGTAGATATTTCTACATTCATTCAGATTGTGGTGTAGATATTAATATGTTTATAGAGATGGCGGTTTGGATATTTCCATGTTTACACAGATGGCGCTGTAGATATTTCTATGTTTATAGAGAAGTCGGTGTAGTTATTTCCATGTTTATACAGAAAGCGGTGTAGATATTTCCATGTTTACACAGACAGCGGTGTAGGCCTTTCCATGTTTACACAGATATCGTTGTAGATATTTACATGTTTATAGAGATAGTGGTGTAATTATATCCATGTTTATACAGATAGCGCTGAAGATATTTCCATGTTTACACAGATAGCAGTGTGGATATTTCCATGTTTATACACATAGCGGTGTAGATATTTCCATCTTAATACAGATGGTGGTGTAGGTATTTCCATGTTCCTAGAGATGGCGGTGTAGATATTTCCATGTTCATACAGATGGTGGTGTAGACATTTCCATGTTTAGTCATATAGCATTGTAGATATTTACATGTTTATATAGATAGCGGTGTAGTTATTTCCATGTTTATACAGATAGCGGTGAAGATATTTCCATGTTTACACAGATAGCGGTGTGGATATTTCCATCTTTATACAGATAGCGTTGTAGATATTTCCATGTTTATACTGATAGCGGTGCAGATATTTCCATGTTTATACAGATAGCAGTGAAGATATTTCCATGTTTATACAGGTAGCGATGTAGATATTTCCAAGTTTATAGAGATAGCGGTGTAAATATTTCCATGTTTATACAGATAGTGGTGTAGATATTTCCATCCTAATACAGATGGCGTTGTAGATATTTCCTTGTTCATACAGATGGCGGTGCAGATATTCCGATGTTCGTACAGATGGCGGTGTAGATATTTCCATGTTTATAGCGATGGCGGTGTAGATATTTCCATGTTTATTCAGATAGCGGTGTAGATATTTCCATCTTTATACAGATAGCGGTGTGGATATTTCCATGTTTATAGAGATGGCGGTGTAGATATTTCTACGTTTATACAGGTGGCGGTGTAGATGCTTCCTTCTTTATATACATAACGGTGTAGATATCTCCATGTTCATACAGATGGCGGTTTAGATATTTCCATCTTTATAGAGATGGCGGTATAGGTATTTCCATGTTTATAGAGATGGCGGTGTAGATAATTTCATGTTCCTACAGATGGCGGTGTAGATATTTCCATGTTTATAGATATTGCGGTGTAGATATTTCCACGTTTATAGAGATAGTGGTGTAGTTATTTCCAAGTTTATAGAGATAGCGGTGTAGATATTTCCATGTTTATACAGATAGCGGTGTAGTTATTTCCATGTTTATTCACAGAGCAGTGTAGATATTTACATGTTTGTAGAAATGGCGGTGTAGATATTTCGTTGTTCATACAGATAGCGGTGTAGATATTTCCATTCTTATAGACATAGCAGTGTAGATATTTCCATTTTTATACTAATAGCAGAGTGAATATTTCCAAGTTCATACAGACAGAGGTGTAGATATTTCCACCTTTATAGATATGGTGGTGTAGATATTTCCATGTTCATACGGTTGGCAGTGAAGATATTTCCATGTTTATACAGATGGCAGTGTAGATATTTCCATGTTTATACAGATGGCGGTGTAAGTATTTCCATGTTTACACAGATAGCGGTGTAGGTATTTCCATGTTTACACAGATAACGGGGTAGACATTTCCATCTTTACACAGATAGCGTTGTAAATATTTACATGTTCTTAGAGATAGCGGTGTAGTTATTTCCATGTTTATACAGAGAGCGGTGAAGATATTTCCATGTTTACACAGCTAGCAGTGCGGATATTTCCATGTTTATGCAAATAGCAGTGTAGTTATTTCCACGTTAATAGAGATAGCAGTGTAGATATTTCCATTGATATACAGATAGCTGTGTAGATATTTGTATGTTCATAGAGATAGCGGTGTAGATATTTCCATGTTTATTCAGATAGCGGTGTAGATATTTCCATGTTCATACAGTTAGCGGTGTAGATATTTCCATGTTCATACAAATGGCGGTGTAGATATTTCCATGTTCATAGAGATGACGGTGTAGATATTTCCATGTTCATACAAATGGCGGTGTAGATATTTCCATGTTCATAGAGATGGCGGTGTAGATCTTTCCATGTTTAGACAGATAGCAGTGTAGTTATTTCCATGTTTATAGATATAGCAGTGAAGATATTTCCATTGATATACAGATAGCGGTGTAGATATTTGCATGTTCACACAGATAGCGGTGTAGATATTTCCATGTTTATACAGATAGCAGTGTAGTTATTTCCATGTTTATAGAGATAGCATTGTAGATATATCCATTGATATACAGATAGCTGTGTAGATATTTGCATGTTCATACAGATAGCGGTGTAGATATTTCCATGTTCGTACAGATAGCGGTGTAGATATTTCCATGTTCATACAGATAGCGGTGTAGTTATTTCCATGTTCATACAGATAACGGTGTAGATATTTCCATGTTCATACAGATAGCGGTGTAGATACTTCCATGTTCATACAGTTAGCGGTGAAGATATTTCCATGTTCACACAGATGGCGGTGTAGATAATTACATGTTCATACAGATGGCGGTATAGATATTTCCATGTTCGTACAGATGGCGGTGTAGATATTTCCATGTTCATAGAGATGGCGGTGTAGATATTTCCATGTTTATACAGATAGCAGTGGAGTTATTTCCATGTTTATAGAGATAGCAGTGTAGATATTTCCATTGATATACAGATAGCTGTGTAGATATTTGCATGTTCATACAGATAGCGGAGTACATATTTCCATGTTTATACGGATAGTGGTGTAGATATTTCCATGTTCATACAGATTGCGGTGTAGTTATTTCCATGTTCATATAGTTAGCGGTGTAGATATTTCCATGTTCTTACAGATGGCCGTGTAGATATTTACATGTTCATACAGATGGCGGTGTAGATATTTCCGTGTTCATACAGATGGCGGTGTAGATATTTCCATGTTCATACAGATAGCGGTGTAGATATTTCCATGTTCATACAGATAGCGGTGTAGATATTTCCATGTTCATACAGTTAGCGGTGTAGATATTTCCATGTTCATACAGATGGCGGTGCAGGTATTTACATGTTCATACAGATGGCGTTGTAGACATTTACATGTTCATACAGATGGCGGTGTAGATATTTCCATGTTCATACAGATGGCGGTGTAGATATTTCCATGTTCATACAGATAGCGGTGTAGTTATTTCCATGTTCATACCAATAGCGGTGTAGATATTTCCATGTTCATACAGTTAGCGGTGTAGATATTTCCATGTTCATACAGATGGCGGTGTAGATATTTCCATGTTCGTATGGATGGCAGTGTAGATATTTCCATGTTCATATAGGTGGCGGTGTAGATATTTCCATGTTTATACAGATAGCAGTGTAGTTATTTCCATGTTTATAGAGATAGCAGTGTGGATATTTCCATTGATATACAGATAGCTGTGTAGGTATTTCCATGTTCATACAGATAGCGGTGTAGATATTTCCATGTTCGTACAGATAGCTGTGTAGATATTTCCATGTTCATACAGATAGCGGTGTAGATATTTCCATGTTCATACAGATAACGGTGTAGATATTTCCATGTTCATACAGATAGCGGTGTAGATATTTCCATGTTCGTACAGATAGCTGTGTAGATATTTATATGTTCATACAGATAGCGGTGTAGATGTTTCCATGTTCATACAGATAACGGTGTAGATATTTCCATGTTCATACAGATAGCGGTGTAGATGTTTCCATATTCATACAGATAGCGGTGTAGATATTTCCATGTTCATACGGTTAGCGGTGTAGATATTTCCATGTTCATACAGATGGCGGTGAAGATATTTCCATGTTCATACAGATGGCGGTGTAGATATTTCCATGTTCGTACAGATAGCGGTGTAGATGTTTCCATGTTCATACAGATAACGGTGTAGATATTTCCATGTTCATACAGATAGCGGTGTAGATGTTTCTATATTCATACAGATAGCGGTGTAGATATTTCCATGTTCATACGGTTAGCGGTGTAGATATTTCCATGTTCATACAGATGGCGGTGAAGATATTTCCATGTTCATACAGATGGCGGTGTAGATATTTCCATGTTCGTACAGATGGCGGTGTAGATATTTCCATGTTCGTACAGATGGCGGTGTAGATATTTCCATGTTCATAGAGATGGCGGTGTAGATATTTCCATGTTTATGCAGATAGCGGTATAGATATTTCCATGTCTATACAGATGGTGGTGTAGGTATTTCCATGTTTATAGATATGGCGGTCTAGATATTTCCATGTTTACAGAGATAGTGGTGTAGTTATTTCCAAGTTTATAGAGACAACGTTGTATATATTTCCATGTTTATACAGATAGCGGTGAAGATATTTCCATGTTTATACAGATTGCAGTGTAGATATTTCCATGTTTATAGAGATAGTGGTGTAGATAATTTCAATTTATACCGAGAGCAGTGTAGATATTTCCAAGTTCATACAGATAGCGGTGTAGATATTTCCACGTTTATGGAGATGGCGGTGTAGATATTTCCATGCTCATGCAGATGGCGGTGTAGATATTTCCATGTTCATACAAATGGCGGTGTAGGTATTTCCATGTTCATAGAGATGGCGGTGTAGATATTTCCATGTTCATACAAATTGCGGTGTAGATATTTCCATGTTCATAGAGATGGCGGTGTAGATATTTCCATGTTTATACAGATAGGAGTGTAGTTATTCCATGTTTATAGAGATAGCAGTGTAGATATTTCCATTGATATACAGATAGCTCTGTAGATATTTGCATGTTCATACAGATAGCGGTGTAGATATTTCCATGTTTATACAGATAGCGGTGTAGATATTTCCATGTTCATACAGATAGCGGTGTAGATATTTCCATGTTCATACAGTTAGCGGTGTAGATATTTCCATGTTCTTACAGATGGCAGTGTAGATATTTACATGTTCATACAGATGGCGGTTTAGATATTTCCATGTTCATACAGATGGCGGTGTAGATATTTCCATGTTCATACAGATAGCGGTGTAGATATTTCCATGTCCATTCAGGTAGCGGTGTAGATATTTCCATGTTCATACAGATGGCAGTGTAGATATTTCCATGTTCATACAGATGGCGGTGTAGATATTTCCATGTTCATACAGATAGCGGTGCAGATGTTTCCATATTCATACAGATAGCGGTGCAGATGTTTCCATATTCATACTGATAGCGGTTTAGATATTTCCATGTTCATACGGTAAGCGGTGTGGATATTTCCATGTTCATACAGATGGCGGTGTAGATATTTCCATGTTCATAGAGATGGCGGTGTAGATATTTCCATGTTTATGCAGATAGCGGTATAGATATTTCCATGTCTATACAGATGGTGGTGTAGATATTTCCATGTTTATAGAGATGGCGGTCTAGATATTTCCATGTTTACAGAGATAGTGGTGTAGTTATTTCCAAGTTTATAGAGACAGCGTTGTAGTTATTTCCATGTTTATACAGATAGCGGTGAAGATATTTCCATGTTTATACAGATAGCAGTGTAGATATTTCCATGTTTATACAGATAGCAGTGTAGATATTTCCATGTTTATAGAGATAGTGGTGTAGATAATTTCAATTTATACCGAGAGCAGTGTAGATATTTCCAAGTTCATACAGATAGCGGTGTAGATATTTCCACGTTTATAGAGATGGTGGTGTAGATATTTCCATGTTCATACAAATGGCGGTGTAGGTATTTCCATGTTCATAGAGACGGCGGTGTAGATATTTCCATGTTCATACAAATGGCGGTGTAGATATTTCCATGTTCATAGAGATGGCGGTGTAGATATTTCCATGTTTATACAGATAGCAGTGTAGTTATTTCCATGTTTATAGAGATAGCAGTGTAGATATTTCCATTGAAATACAGATAGCTGTGTAGATATTTGCATGTTCATACAGATAGCGGTGTAGATATTTCCATGTTTATACAGATAGCGGTGTAGATATTTCCATGTTCATACAGATAGCGGTGTAGATATTTCCATGTTCATACAGTTAGCGGTGTAGATATTTCCATGTTCTTACAGATGGCAGTGTAGATATTTACATGTTCATACAGATGGCGGTGTAGATATTTCCACGTTCATACAGATGGCGGTGTAGATATTTCCATGTTCATACTGATGGCGGTGTAGATATTTCCATGTTCATACAGATAGCGGTGTAGATATTTCCATGTTCGTACAGTTAGCGGTGTAGATATTTCCATGTTCATACAGATGGCGGTGCAGATATTTACATGTTCATACAGATGGCGGTGTAGATATTTCCATGTTCGTACGGATGGCAGTGTAGATATTTCCGTGTTCATACAGGTGGCGGTGTAGATATTTCCATGTTTATACAGATAGCAGTGGAGTTATTTCCATGTTTATAGAGATAGCAGTGTAGATATTTCCATTGATATACAGATAGCTGTGTAGATATTTGCATGTTCATACAGATAGCGGAGTACATATTTCCATGTTTATACAGATAGCAGTGTAGACATTTCCATGTTCATACAGTTAGCGGTGTAGATATTTACATGTTCATACAGATGGCGGTGCAGATATTTACATGTTCATACAGATGGCGGTGTAGATATTTCCATGTTCGTACGGATGGCAGTGTAGATATTTCCATGTTCATACAGGTGGCGGTGTAGATATTTCCATGTTTATACAGATAGCAGTGTAGTTATTTACATGTTTATAGAGATAGCATTGTAGATATATCCATTGATATACAGATAGCTGTGTAGATATTTGCATGTTCATACAGATAGCGGTGTAGATATTTCCATGTTCGTACAGATAGCGGTTTAGATATTTCCATGTTCATACATATAGCGGTGAAGATACTTGCATGTTCATACAGATAACGGTGTAGATATTTCCATGTTCATACAGATAGCGGTGTAGATATTTCCATGTTCATACAGTTAGCGGTGAAGTTATTTCCATGTTCATACAGATGGCGGTGTAGATATTTACATGTTCATACAGATGGCGGTGTAGATATTCCCATGTTCATACAGATAGCGGTGTAGATATTTCCATGTTCGTACAGTTAGCGGTGTAGATATTTCCATGTTCATACAGATGGCGGTGCAGATATTTACATGTTCATACAGATGGTGGTGTAGATATTTCCATGTTCGTACGGATGGTAGTGTAGATATTTCCATGTTCATACAGGTGGCGGTGTAGATATTTCCATGTTTATACAGATAGCAGTGTAGTTATTTCCATGTTTATAGAGATAGCATTGAAGATATATCCATTGATATACAGATAGCTGTGTAGATATTTGCATGTTCATACAGATAGCGGAGGACATATTTCCATGTTTATACAGATAGCGGTGTAGATATTTCCATGTTCATATAGATAGCGGTGTAGTTATTTCCATGTTCATACAGTTAGCGGTGTAGATATTTCCATGTTCTTACAGATGGCAGTGTAGATATTTACATGTTCATACAGATGGCGGTGTAGATATTTCCATGTTCATACAGATGGCGGTGCAGATATTTACATGTTCATACAGATGGCGGTGTAGATATTTACATGTTCATACAGATGGCGGTGTAGATATTTCCATGTTCATACAGATGGCGGTGTAGATATTTCCATGTTCATACAGATAGCGGTTTAGTTATTTCCATGTTCATACCAATAGCGGTGTAGATATTTCCATGTTCATACAGTTAGCGGTGTAGATATTTCCATGTTCATACAGATGGCGGTGTAGATATTTACATGTTCATACAGATGGCGGTGTAGATATTTCCATGTTCGTACGGATGGCAGTGTAGATATTTCCATGTTCATATAGGTGGCGGTGTAGATATTTCCATGTTTATACAGATAACAGTATAGTTATTTCCATATTTATAGAGATAGCAGTGTGGATATTTCCATTGATATACAGATAGCTGTGTAGGTATTTCCATGTTCATACAGATAGCGGTGTAGATATTTCCATGTTCGTACAGATAGCTGTGTAGATATTTCCATGTTCATACAGATAGCGGTGTAGATATTTCCATGTTCATACAGATATCGGTGTAGATATTTCCATGTTCATACAGATAGCGGTGTAGATATTTCCATGTTCATTCGGTTAGCGGTGTAGATATTTCCATGTTCATACAGATGGCGGTGTAGATATTTCCATGTTCGTACAGATGGCGGTTTAGATATTTCCATGTTCATAGAGATGGCGGTGTAGATATTTCCATGTTTAAGCAGATAGCGGTATAGATATTTCCATGTTTATACAGATGGTGGTGTAGATATTTCCATGTTTATAGAGATGGCGGTCTAGATATTTCCATGTTTACAGAGATAGTGGTGTAGTTATTTCCAAGTTTATAGAGACAGCGTTGTAGATATTTCCATGTTTATACAGATATCGGTGAAGATATTTCCATGTTTATACAGATAGCGGTGTAGATATTTCCATGTTTATACAGATAGCCGTGTAGACATTTCCATGTTTATAGAGATAGTGGTGTAGATAATTTCAATTTTTACCGAGAGCAGTGTAGATATTTCCAAGTTCATACAGATAGCGGTGTAGATATTTCCACGTTTATAGAGATGGCGGTGTAGATATTTCCATGGTCATGCAGATGGCGGTGTAGATATTTCCATGTTCATACAAATGGCAGTGTAGGTATTTCCATGTTCATAGAGATGGCGGTGTAGATATTTCCATGTTCATACAAATGGCGGTGTAGATATTTCCATGTTCATAGAGATGGCGGTGTAGATATTTCCATGTTTATAGAGATAGCAGTGTAGATATTTCCCTTGATATACAGATAGCTGTGTAGATATTTGCATGTTCATACAGATAGCGGTGTAGATATTTCCATGTTTATACAGATAGCAGTGTAGATATTTCCATGTTCATACAGTTAGCAGAGTAGATATTTCCATGTTCTTACAGATGGCAGTGTAGATATTTACATGTTCATACAGATGGCGGTGTAGATATTTCCATGTTCATAGAGATGGCGGTGTAGATATTTCCATGTTCATACAGATAGCGGTGTAGATATTTCCATGTTCATACAGATAGCGGTGTAGACATTTCCATGTTCATACAGTTAGCGGTGTAGATATTTCCATGTTCATACAGATGGCGGTGCAGATATTTACATGTTCATACAGATGGCGGTGTAGATATTTCCATGTTCGTACGGATGGCAGTGTAGATATTTCCATGTTCATACAGGTGGCGGTGTAGATATTTCCATGTTTATACAGATAGCAGTGTAGTTATTTCCATGTTTATAGAGATAGCATTGTAGATATATCCATTGATATACAGATAGCTGTGTAGATATTTGCATGTTCATACAGATAGCGGTGTAGATATTTCCATGTTCGTACAGATAGCGGTGTAGGTATTTCCTTTTTAATACAGATAGCGGTGTAGATATTTCCATGTTCATACAGTTAGCGGTGATGTTATTTCCATGTTCATACAGATGGCGGTGTAGATATTTACATGTTCATACAGATGGCGGTATAGATATTTCCATGTTCGTACATATGGCGGTGTAGATATTTCCATGTTCATAGAGATGGCAGTGTAGATGTTTCCATGTTTATGCAGATAGCGGTATAGATATTTCCATGTTTATACAGATGGTGGTGTAGATATTTTCATGTTTATAGAGATGGCGGTCTAGATATTTAAATGTTTACAGAGATAGTGGTGTAGTTATTTCCAAGTTTATAGAGACAGCGTTGTAGATATTTCCATGTTTATACAGATAGCGGTGAAGGTATTTCCATGTTTATACAGATAGCGTTGTAAATATTTCCATGTTTATACAGATAGCAGTGTAGATATTTCCATGTTTATAGAGATAGTGGTGTAGATATTTCCACGTTTATAGAGATGGCGGTGTAGATATTTCCATGGCCATGCAGATGGCGGTGTAGATATTTCCATGTTTATACAGATAGCAGTGTAGACATTTCCATGTTTATACAGATAGTGGTGTAGATAATTTCAATTTATACCGAGAGCAGTGTAGATATTTCCAAGTTCATACAGATAGCGGTGTAGATATTTCCACGTTTATAGAGATGGCGGTGTAGATATTTCTATGGCCATGCAGATGGCGGTGTAGATATTTCCATGTTCATACAAATGGCAGTGTAGGTATTTCCATGTTCATAGAGATGGCGGTGTAGATATTTCCATGTTCATACAAATGGCGGTGTAGATATTTCCATGTTCATAGAGATGGCGGTGTAGATATTTCCATGTTTATACAGATAGCAGTGTAGTTATTTCCATGTTTATAGAGATAGCAGTGTAGATATTTCCCTTGATATACAGATAGCTGTGTAGATATTTGCATGTTCATACAGATAGCGGTGTAGATATTTCCATGTTTATACAGATAGCGGTGTAGATATTTCCATGTTCATACAGATAGCGGTGTAGATATTTCCATGTTCTTACAGTTAGCGGTGTAGATATTTCCATGTTCTTACAGATGGCAGTGTAGATATTTACATGTTCATACAGATGGCGGTGTAGATATTTCCATGTTCATACAGATGGCGGTGTAGATATTTCCATGTTCATACAGATAGCGGTGTAGATATTTCCATGTTCATACAGATAGCGGTGTTGACATTTCCATGTTCACAGTTAGCGGTGTAGATATTTCCATGTTCATACAGATGGCGGTGCAGATATTTACATTTTCATACAGATGGCGGTGTAGATATTTCCATGTTCGTACGGATGGCATTGTAGATATTTCCATGTTCATAGAGGTGGCGGTGTAGATATTTCCATGTTTATACAGATAGCAGTGTAGTTATTTCCATGTTTATAGAGATAGCATTGTAGATATATCCATTGATATACTGATAGCTGTGTAGATATTTGCATGTTCATACAGATAGCGGTGTAGATATTTCCATGTCCGTACAGCTAGCGGTGTAGATATTTCCATGTTCATACAGATAGCGGTGTAGATATTTGCATGTTCATACAGATAATGGAGTAGATATTTCAATGTTCATACAGATAGCGGTGCAGATATTTCCATGTTCATACAGAAAGCGGTGAAGTTATTTCCATGTTCATACAGATGGCAGTGTAGATATTTACATGTTCATACAGATGGCGGTATAGATATTTCCATGTTCGTACAGATGGCGGTGTAGATATTTCCATGTTCATAGAGATGGTGGTGTAGATATTTCCATGTTTATGCAGATAGCGGTATAGATATTTCCATGTTTATACAGATGGTGGTGTAGATATTTCCATGTTTATGGAGATGGCGGTCTAGATATTTCCATGTTTACAGAGATAGTGGTGTAGTTATTTCCAAGTTTATAGAGACAGCGTTGTAGATATTTCCATGTTTATACAGATAGCGGTGAAGATATTTCCATGTTTATACAGATAGCGTTGTAGATATTTCCATGTTTATACAGATAGCAGTGTAGATATTTCCATGTTTATAGAGATTGTGGTGTAGATAATTTCAATTTTATACAGAGAGCAGTGTAGATATTTCCAAGTTAATACAGATTGCGGTGTAGATATTTCCACGTTTACAGAGATGACGGTGTAGATATTTCCATGTTCATACAGATGGCAGTGTAGATATGTCCACGTTTATAGGTATTGCGGTGTAGATATTTTCATATTTACACAGATGGCGGTGTAGGTATTTCCATGTTTACACAGATAGCGGTGTAGACATTTCCATGTTTACACAGATAGCGGTGTGGATATTTCCATGTTCATACAAATGTCGGTGTAGATATTTCCATGTTCATAGAGATGACGGTGTAGATATTTCCATGTTTATACAGGTAGCAGTGTAGTTATTACCATGTTTGTAGACATAGCAGTGTAGATATTTCCATTAATATACAGATAGCAGTGTAGATATTTGCATGTTCATAGAGATAGCGGTGTAGATATTTCCATGTTTATTCAGATAGCGGTGTAGATATTTCCATATTCATACAGTTAGCGGTGTAGATATTTCCATGTTCATACAAATGGCGGTGTAGATATTTCCATGTTTATACAGATAGCAGTGTAGATGTTTCCATGTTTATAGAGATAGCAGTGTAGATATTTCCATTGATATACAGATAGCTGTGTAGATATTTGCATGTTCATACACATAGCGGTGTAGATATTTCCATGTTCATACAGATAGCGGTGTAGATATTTCCATGTTCGTACAGAGAGCGGTGTAGATATTTCCATGTTCATACAGATAGCGGTGTAGATATTTCCATGTTCCTACAGATGGCGGTGTAGATATTTCCATGTTCATACAGTTAGCGGTGTAGATATTTCCATGTTCGTACAGAGAGCGGTGTAGATATTTACATGTTCATACAGATAGCGGTGTAGATATTTCCATGTTCATACAGATGGCGGTGAAGATATTTCCATGTTCATACAGATGGCGGTGTAGATATTTCCATGTTCGTACAGATGGCGGTGTAGATATTTCCATGTTCGTACAGATGGCGGTGTAGATATTTCCATGTTCATAGAGATGGCGGTGTAGATATTTCCATGTTTATGCAGATAGCGGTATAGATATTTCCATGTCTATACTGATCATGGTGTAGATATTTCCATGTTTATAGATATGGCGGTCTAGATATTTCCATGTTTACAGAGATAGTGGTGTAGTTATTTCCAAGTTTATAGAGACAACGTTGTAGATATTTCCATGTTTATACAGATAGCGGTGAAGATATTTCCATGTTTATACAGATAGCAGTGTAGATATTTCCATGTTTATAGAGATAGTTGTGTAGATAATTTCAATTTATACCGAGAGCAGTGTAGATATTTCCAAGTTCATACAGATAGCGGTGTAGATATTTCCACGTTTATGGAGATGGCGGTGTAGATATTTCCATGCTCATGCAGATGGCGGTGTAGATATTTCCATGTTCATACAAATGGCGGTGTAGGTATTTCCATGTTCATAGAGATGGCGGTGTAGATATTTCCATGTTCATACAAATGGCGGTGTAGATATTTCCATGTTCATAGAGATGGCGGTGTAGATATTTCCATGTTTATACAGATAGGAGTGTAGTTATTCCATGTTTATAGAGATAGCAGTGTAGATATTTCCATTGATATACAGATAGCTCTGTAGATATTTGCATGTTCATACAGATAGCGGTGTAGATATTTCCATGTTTATACAGATAGCGGTGTAGATATTTCCATGTTCATACAGATAGCGGTGTAGATATTTCCATGTTCATACAGTTAGCGGTGTAGATATTTCCATGTTCTTACAGATGGCAGTGTAGATATTTACATGTTCATACAGATGGCGGTTTAGATATTTCCATGTTCATACAGATGGCGGTGTAGATATTTCCATGTTCATACAGATGGCGGTGTAGATATTTCCATGTTCATACAGATAGCGGTGTAGATATTTCCATGTCCATTCAGGTAGCGGTGTAGATATTTCCATGTTCATACAGATGGCAGTGTAGATATTTCCATGTTCATACAGATGGCGGTGTAGATATTTCCATGTTCATACAGATAGCGGTGCAGATGTTTCCATATTCATACAGATAGCGGTGCAGATGTTTCCATATTCATACTGATAGCGGTGTAGATATTTCCATGTTCATACGGTAAGCGGTGTGGATATTTCCATGTTCATACAGATGGCGGTGTAGATATTTCCATGTTCATAGAGATGGCGGTGTAGATATTTCCATGTTTATGCAGATAGCGGTATAGATATTTCCATGTCTATACAGATGGTGGTGTAGATATTTCCATGTTTATAGAGATGGCGGTCTAGATATTTCCATGTTTACAGAGATAGTGGTGTAGTTATTTCCAAGTTTATAGAGACAGCGTTGTAGTTATTTCCATGTTTATACAGATAGCGGTGAAGATATTTCCATGTTTATACAGATAGCAGTGTAGATATTTCCATGTTTATACAGATAGCAGTGTAGATATTTCCATGTTTATAGAGATAGTGGTGTAGATAATTTCAATTTATACCGAGAGCAGTGTAGATATTTCCAAGTTCATACAGATAGCGGTGTAGATATTTCCAGGTTTATAGAGATGGTGGTGTAGATATTTCCATGTTCATACAAATGGCGGTGTAGGTATTTCCATGTTCATAGAGACGGCGGTGTAGATATTTCCATGTTCATACAAATGGCGGTGTAGATATTTCCATGTTCATTGAGATGGCGGTGTAGATATTTCCATGTTTATACAGATAGCAGTGTAGTTATTTCCATGTTTATAGAGATAGCAGTGTAGATATTTCCATTGAAATACAGATAGCTGTGTAGATATTTGCATGTTCATACAGATAGCGGTGTAGATATTTCCATGTTTATACAGATAGCGGTGTAGATATTTCCATGTTCATACAGATAGCGGTGTAGATATTTCCATGTTCATACAGTTAGCGGTGTAGATATTTCCATGTTCTTACAGATGGCAGTGTAGATATTTACATGTTCATACAGATGGCGGTTTAGATATTTCCACGTTCATACAGATGGCGGTGTAGATATTTCCATGTTCATACAGATGGCGGTGTAGATATTTCCATGTTCATACAGATAGCGGTGTAGATATTTCCATGTTCGTACAGTTAGCGGTGTAGATATTTCCATGTTCATACAGATGGCGGTGCAGATATTTACATGTTCATACAGATGGCGGTGGAGATATTTCCATGTTCGTACGGATGGCAGTGTAGATATTTCCATGTTCATACAGGTGGCGGTGTAGATATTTCCATGTTTATACAGATAGCAGTGTAGTTATTTCCATGTTTATAGAGATAGCATTGAAGGTATATCCATTGATATACAGATAGCTGTGTAGATATTTGCATGTTCATACAGATAGCGGTGTAGATATTTCCATGTTCGTACATATAGCAGTGTAGATATTTCCATGTTCATACAGATAGCGGTGTAGTTATTTCCATGTTCATACAGATAACGGTGTAGATATTTCCATGTTCATACAGATAGCGGTGTAGATACTTCTATGTTCATACAGTTAGCGGTGAAGATATTTCCATGTTCATACAGATGGCGGTGTAGATATTTTCATGTTCATACAGATGGCAGTATAGTTATTTCCATGTTCGTACAGATGGCGGTGTAGATATTTCCATGTTCATAGAGATGGCGGTGTAGATATTTCCATGTTTATACAGATAGCAGTGGAGATATTTCCATGTTTATAGAGATAGCAGTGTAGATATTTCCATTGATATACAGATAGCTGTGTAGATATTTGCATGTTCATACAGATAGCGGAGTACATATTTCCATGTTTATACAGATAGCGGTGTAGACATTTCCATGTTCATACAGTTAGCGGTGTAGATATTTACATGTTCATACAGATGGCGGTGCAGATATTTACATGTTCATACAGATGGCGGTGTAGATATTTCCATGGTCGTACGGATGGCAGTGTAGATATTTCCATGTTCATACAGGTGGCGGTGTAGATATTTCCATGTTTATACAGATAGCAGTGTAGTTATTTCCATGTTTATAGAGATAGCATTGTAGATATATCCATTGATATACAGATAGCTGTGTAGATATTTGCATGTTCATACAGATAGCGGTGTAGATATTTCCATGTTCGTACAGATAGCGGTTTAGATATTTCCATGTTCATACATATAGCGGTGAAGATATTTGCATGTTCATACAGATAACGGTGTAGATATTTCCATGTTCATACAGATAGCGGTGTAGATATTTCCATGTTCATACAGTTAGCGGTGAAGTTATTTCCATGTTCATACAGATGGCGGTGTAGATATTTACATGTTCATACAGATGGCGGTGTAGATATTCCCATGTTCATACAGATAGCGGTGTAGATATTTCCATGTTCGTACAGTTAGCTGTGTAGATATTTCCATGTTCATACAGATGGCGGTGCAGATATTTACATGTTCATACAGATGGTGGTGTAGATATTTCCATGTTCGTACGGATGGTAGTGTAGATATTTCCATGTTCATACAGGTGGCGGTGTAGATATTTCCATGTTTATACAGATAGCAGTGTAGTTATTTCCATGTTTATAGAGATAGCATTGAAGATATATCCATTGATATACAGATAGCTGTGTAGATATTTGCATGTTCATACAGATAGCGGAGGACATATTTCCATGTTTATACAGATAGCGGTGTAGATATTTCCATGTTCATATAGATAGCGGTGTAGTTATTTCCATGTTCATACAGTTAGCGGTGTAGATATTTCCATGTTCTTACAGATGGCAGTGTAGATATTTACATGTTCATACAGATGGCGGTGTAGATATTTCCATGTTCATACAGATGGCGGTGCAGATATTTACATGTTCATACAGATGGCGGTGTAGATATTTCCATGTTCATACAGATGGCGGTGTAGATATTTCCATGTTCATACAGATGGCGGTGTAGATATTTCCATGTTCATACAGATAGCGGTTTAGTTATTTCCATGTTCATACCAATAGCGGTGTAGATATTTCCATGTTCATACAGTTAGCGGTGTAGATATTTCCATGTTCATACAGATGGTGGTGTAGATATTTACATGTTCATACAGATGGCGGTGTAGATATTTCCATGTTCGTACGGATGGCAGTGTAGATATTTCCATGTTCATATAGGTGGCGGTGTAGATATTTCCATGTTTATAAAGATAGCAGTATAGTTATTTCCATGTTTATAGAGATAGCAGTGTGGATATTTCCATTGATATACAGATAGCTGTGTAGGTATTTCCATGTTCATACAGATAGCGGTGTAGATATTTCCATGTTCGTACAGATAGCTGTGTAGATATTTCCATGTTCATACAGATAGCGGTGTAGATATTTCCATGTTCATACAGTTAGCGGTGTAGATATTTCCATGTTCATACAGATAGCGGTGTAGATATTTCCATGTTCATACAGTTAGCGGTTTAGATATTTCCATGTTCTTACAGATGGCAGTGTAGATATTTACATGTTCATACAGATGGCGGTTTAGATATTTCCATGTTCATACAGATGGCGGTGTAGATATTTCCATGTTCATACAGATGGCGGTGTAGATATTTCCATGTTCATACAGATAGCGGTGTAGATATTTCCATGTCCATTCAGGTAGCGGTGTAGATATTTCCATGTTCATACAGATGGCAGTGTAGATATTTCCATGTTCATACAGATGGCGGTGTAGATATTTCCATGTTCATACAGATAGCGGTGCAGATGTTTCCATATTCATACAGATAGCGGTGCAGATGTTTCCATATTCATACTGATAGCGGTGTAGATATTTCCATGTTCATACGGTAAGCGGTGTGGATATTTCCATGTTCATACAGATGGCGGTGTAGATATTTCCATGTTCATAGAGATGGCGGTGTAGATATTTCCATGTTTATGCAGATAGCGGTATAGATATTTCCATGTCTATACAGATGGTGGTGTAGATATTTCCATGTTTATAGAGATGGCGGTCTAGATATTTCCATGTTTACAGAGATAGTGGTGTAGTTATTTCCAAGTTTATAGAGACAGCGTTGTAGTTATTTCCACGTTTATACAGATAGCGGTGAAGATATTTCCATGTTTATACAGATAGCAGTGTAGATATTTCCATGTTTATACAGATAGCAGTGTAGATATTTCCATGTTTATAGAGATAGTGGTGTAGATAATTTCAATTTATACCGAGAGCAGTGTAGATATTTCCAAGTTCATACAGATAGCGGTGTAGATATTTCCAGGTTTATAGAGATGGTGGTGTAGATATTTCCATGTTCATACAAATGGCGGTGTAGGTATTTCCATGTTCATAGAGACGGCGGTGTAGATATTTCCATGTTCATACAAATGGCGGTGTAGATATTTCCATGTTCATTGAGATGGCGGTGTAGATATTTCCATGTTTATACAGATAGCAGTGTAGTTATTTCCATGTTTATAGAGATAGCAGTGTAGATATTTCCATTGAAATACAGATAGCTGTGTAGATATTTGCATGTTCATACAGATAGCGGTGTAGATATTTCCATGTTTATACAGATAGCGGTGTAGATATTTCCATGTTCATACAGATAGCGGTGTAGATATTTCCATGTTCATACAGTTAGCGGTGTAGATATTTCCATGTTCTTACAGATGGCAGTGTAGATATTTACATGTTCATACAGATGGCGGTTTAGATATTTCCACGTTCATACAGATGGCGGTGTAGATATTTCCATGTTCATACAGATGGCGGTGTAGATATTTCCATGTTTATACAGATAGCGGTGTAGATATTTCCATGTTCGTACAGTTAGCGGTGTAGATATTTCCATGTTCATACAGATGGCGGTGCAGATATTTACATGTTCATACAGATGGCGGTGTAGATATTTCCATGTTCGTACGGATGGCAGTGTAGATATTTCCATGTTCATACAGGTGGCGGTGTAGATATTTCCATGTTTATACAGATAGCAGTGTAGTTATTTCCATTTTTATAGAGATAGCATTGAAGATATATCCATTGATATACAGATAGCTGTGTAGATATTTGCATGTTCATACATATAGCGGTGTAGATATTTCCATGTTCGTACATATAGCAGTGTAGATATTTCCATGTTCATACAGATAGCGGTGTAGTTATTTCCATGTTCATACAGATAACGGTGTAGATATTTCCATGTTCATACAGATAGCGGTGTAGATACTTCTATGTTCATACAGTTAGCGGTGAAGATATTTCCATGTTCATACAGATGGCGGTGTAGATATTTACATGTTCATACAGATGGCAGTATAGTTATTTCCATGTTCGTACAGATGGCGGTGTAGATATTTCCATGTTCATAGAGATGGCGGTGTAGATATTTCCATGTTTATACAGATAGCAGTGGAGATATTTCCATGTTTATAGAGATAGCAGTGTAGATATTTCCATTGATATACAGATAGCTGTGTAGATATTTGCATGTTCATACAGATAGCGGAGTACATATTTCCATGTTTATACAGATAGCGGTGTAGACATTTCCATGTTCATACAGTTAGCGGTGTAGATATTTACATGTTCATACAGATGGCGGTGCAGATATTTACATGTTCATACAGATGGCGGTGTAGATATTTCCATGGTCGTACGGATGGCAGTGTAGATATTTCCATGTTCATACAGGTGGCGGTGTAGATATTTCCATGTTTATACAGATAGCAGTGTAGTTATTTCCATGTTTATAGAGATAGCATTGTAGATATATCCATTGATATACAGATAGCTGTGTAGATATTTGCATGTTCATACAGATAGCGGTGTAGATATTTCCATGTTCGTACAGATAGCGGTTTAGATATTTCCATGTTCATACATATAGCGGTGAAGATATTTGCATGTTCATACAGATAACGGTGTAGATATTTCCATGTTCATACAGATAGCGGTGTAGATATTTCCATGTTCATACAGTTAGCGGTGAAGTTATTTCCATGTTCATACAGATGGCGGTGTAGATATTTACATGTTCATACAGATGGCGGTGTAGATATTCCCATGTTCATACAGATAGCGGTGTAGATATTTCCATGTTCGTACAGTTAGCTGTGTAGATATTTCCATGTTCATACAGATGGCGGTGCAGATATTTACATGTTCATACAGATGGTGGTGTAGATATTTCCATGTTCGTACGGATGGTAGTGTAGATATTTCCATGTTCATACAGGTGGCGGTGTAGATATTTCCATGTTTATACAGATAGCAGTGTAGTTATTTCCATGTTTATAGAGATAGCATTGAAGATATATCCATTGATATACAGATAGCTGTGTAGATATTTGCATGTTCATACAGATAGCGGAGGACATATTTCCATGTTTATACAGATAGCGGTGTAGATATTTCCATGTTCATATAGATAGCGGTGTAGTTATTTCCATGTTCATACAGTTAGCGGTGTAGATATTTCCATGTTCTTACAGATGGCAGTGTAGATATTTACATGTTCATACAGATGGCGGTGTAGATATTTCCATGTTCATACAGATGGCGGTGCAGATATTTACATGTTCATACAGATGGCGGTGTAGATATTTCCATGTTCATACAGATGGCGGTGTAGATATTTCCATGTTCATACAGATGGCGGTGTAGATATTTCCATGTTCATACAGATAGCGGTTTAGTTATTTCCATGTTCATACCAATAGCGGTGTAGATATTTCCATGTTCATACAGTTAGCGGTGTAGATATTTCCATGTTCATACAGATGGCGGTGTAGATATTTACATGTTCATACAGATGGCGGTGTAGATATTTCCATGTTCGTACGGATGGCAGTGTAGATATTTCCATGTTCATATAGGTGGCGGTGTAGATATTTCCATGTTTATAAAGATAGCAGTATAGTTATTTCCATGTTTATAGAGATAGCAGTGTGGATATTTCCATTGATATACAGATAGCTGTGTAGGTATTTCCATGTTCATACAGATAGCGGTGTAGATATTTCCATGTTCGTACAGATAGCTGTGTAGATATTTCCATGTTCATACAGATAGCGGTGTAGATATTTCCATGTTCATACAGATATCGGTGTAGATATTTCCATGTTCATACAGATAGCGGTGTAGATATTTCCATGTTCATTCGGTTAGCGGTGTAGATATTTCCATGTTCATACAGATGGCGGTGTAGATATTTCCATGTTCGTACAGATGGCGGTGTAGATATTTCCATGTTCATAGAGATGGCGGTGTAGATATTTCCATGTTTAAGCAGATAGCGGTATAGATATTTCCATGTTTATACAGATGGTGGTGTAGATATTTCCATGTTTATAGAGATGGCGGTCTAGATATTTCCATGTTTACAGAGATAGTGGTGTAGTTATTTCCAAGTTTATAGAGACAGCGTTGTAGATATTTCCATGTTTATACAGATATCGGTGAAGATATTTCCATGTTTATACAGATAGCGTTGTAGATATTTCCATCTTTATACAGATAGCCGTGTAGACATTTCCATGTTTATAGAGATAGTGTTGTAGATAATTTCAATTTTTACCGAGAGCAGTGTAGATATTTCCAAGTTCATACAGATAGCGGTGTAGATATTTCCACGTTTATAGAGATGGCGGTGTAGATATTTCCATGGTCATGCAGATGGCGGTGTAGATATTTCCATGTTCATACAAATGGCAGTGTAGGTATTTCCATGTTCATAGAGATGGCGGTGTAGATATTTCCATGTTCATACAAATGGCAGTGTAGATATTTCCATGTTCGTACGGATGGCAGTGTAGATATTTCCATGTTCATACAGGTGGCGGTGTAGATATTTCCATGTTTATACAGATAGCAGTGTAGTTATTTTCATGTTTATAGAGATAGCATTGTAGATATATCCATTGATATACAGATAGCTGTGTAGATATTTGCATGTTCATACAGATAGCGGTGTAGATATTTCCATGTTCGTACAGATAGCGGTGTAGGTATTTCCATGTTCATACAGATAGCGGTGTAGATACTTCCATGTTCATACAGTTAGCGGTGAAGTTATTTCCATGTTCATACAGATGGCGGTGTAGATATTTACATGTTCATACAGATGGCGGTATAGATATTTCCATGTTCGTACAGATGGCGGTGTAGATATTTCCATGTTCATAGAGATGGTGGTGTAGATATTTCCATGTTTATGCAGATAGCGATATAGATATTTCCATGTTTATACAGATGGTGGTGTAGATATTTTCATGTTTATAGAGATGGCGGTCTAGATATTTAAATGTTTACAGAGATAGTGGTGTAGTTATTTCCAAGTTTATAGAGACAGCGTTGTAGATATTTCCATGTTTATACAGATAGCGGTGAAGGTATTTCCATGTTTATACAGATAGCGTTGTAGATATTTCCATGTTTATACAGATAGCAGTGTAGATATTTCCATGTTTATAGAGATAGTGGTGTAGATAATTTCAATTTTATACAGAGAGCAGTGTAGATATTTCCAAGTTAATACAGATAGCGGTGTAGATATTTCCACGTTTACAGAGATGGCGGTGTAGATATTTCCATGTTCATACAGATGGCAGTGTAGATATTTCCACGTTTATAGGTATTGCGGTGTAGATATTTTCATGTTTACACAGATGGCGGTGTAGATATTTCAATGTTTACACATATAGCGGTGTAGACATTTCCATGTTTATAGAGATAGCTGTGTAGATATTTCCATGTTCATAGAGATGACGGTGTAGATATTTCCATGCTTATACAGGTAGCAGTGTAGTTATTACCGTGTTTGTAGACATAGCAGTGTAGATATTTCCATTAATATACAGATAGCAGTGTAGATATTTACATGTTCATAGAGATAGCGGTGTAGATATTTCCATGTTTATTCAGATAGCCGTGTAGATATTTCCATATTCATACAGATAGCGGTGTAGATATTTCCATGTTCATACAAATGGCGGTGTAGATATTTCCATGTTTATACAGATAGCAGTGTAGATGTTTCCATGTTTATAGAGATAGCAGTGTAGATATTTCCATTGATTTACAGATAGCTGTGTAGATATTTGCATGTTCATACACATAGCGGTGTACATATTTCCATGTTCATACAGATAGCGGTGTAGATATTTCCATGTTCGTACAGAGAGCGGTGTAGATATTTCCATGTTCATACAGATCGCGGTGTAGTTATTTCCATGTTCATACCAATACCGGTGTAGATATTTCCATGTTCATACAGTTAGCGGTGTAGATATTTCCATGTTCATACAGATGGCGGTGTAGATATTTACATGTTCATACAGATGGCGGTGTAGATATTTCCATGTTCGTACGGATGGCAGTGTAGATATTTCCATGTTCATATAGGTGGCGGTGTAGATATTTCCATGTTTATACAGATAGCAGTGTAGTTATTTCCATGTTTATAGAGATAGCAGTGTGGATATTTCCATTGATATGCAGATAGCTGTGTAGGTATTTCCATGTTCATACAGATAGCGGTGTAGATATTTCCATGTTCGTACAGATAGCTGTGTAGATATTTCCATGTTCATACAGATAGCGGTGTAGATATTTCCATGTTCATACAGATAACGGTGTAGATATTTCCATGTTCATACAGATAGCGGTGTAGATATTTTCATGTTCATACAGATAGCGGTGTAGATATTTCCATGTTCATACGGTTAGCGGTGTAGATATTTCCATGTTCATACAGATGGCGGTGTAGATATTTAAATGTTCATACAGATGGCGTTGTAGATATTTCCATGTTTGTACAGATGGCGGTGTAGATATTTCCATGTTTATAGAGATGGTGGTCTAGATATTTCCATGTTTACAGAGATAGTGGTGTAGTTATTTCCAAGTTTATAGAGACAGCGTTGTAGATATTTCCATGTTTATACAGATAGCGGTGAAGATATTTCCATGTTTATACAGATAGCTGTGTAGATATTTCCATGTTTATACAGATAGCAGTGTAGACATTTCCATGTTTTTACAGATTGTGGTGTAGATAACTTCAATTTATACCGAGAGCAGTGTAGATATTTCCAAGTTCATACAGATAGCGGTGTAGATATTTCCACGTTTATAGAGATGGCGGTGTAGATATTTCCATGGTCATGCAGATGGCGGTGTAGATATTTCCATGTTCATACAAATGGCAGTGTAGGTATTTCCATGTTCATAGAGATGGCGGTGTAGATATTTCCATGTTCATACAAATGGCGGTGTAGATATTTCCATGTTCATAGAGATGGCGGTGTAGATATTTCCATGTTTATACAGATAGCAGTGTAGTTATTTCCATGTTTATAGAGATAGCAGTGTAGATATTTCCCTTGATATACAGATAGCTGTGTAGATATTTGCATGTTCATACAGATAGCGGTGTAGATATTTCCATGTTTATACAGATAGCGGTGTAGATATTTCCATGTTCATACAGATAGCGGTGTAGATATTTCCATGTTCATACAGTTAGCGGTGTAGATATTTCCATGTTCTTACAGATGGCAGTGTAGATATTTACATGTTCATACAGATGGCGGTGTAGATATTTCCATGTTCATAGAGATGGCGGTGTAGATATTTCCATGTTCATACAGATAGCGGTGTAGATATTTCCATGTTCATACAGATAGCGGTGTAGACATTTCCATGTTCATACAGTTAGCGGTGTAGATATTTCCATGATAATACAGATGGCGGTGCAGATATTTACATGTTCATACAGGTGGCGGTGTAGATATTTCCATGTTCGTACGGATGGCAGTGTAGATATTTCCATGTTCGTACAGGTGGCGGTGTAGATATTTCCATGTTTATACAGATAGCAGTATAGTTATTTCCATGTTTACAGAGATAGCAAATGTAGATATTTCCATTGATATACAGATAGCTGTGTAGATATTTGCATGTTCATACAGATAGCGGTGTAGATATTTCCATGTTCGTACAGATAGCGGTGTAGATATTTCCATGTTCATACAGATACCGGTGTAGATATTTCCATGTTCATACATATAACGGTGTAGATATTTCTATGTTCACACAGATAGCGGTGTAGATATTTCCATGTTCATACAGTTAGCGGTGAAGATATTTCCATGTTCATACAGATGGCGGTGTAGATATTTACATGTTCATACAGATGGCGGTATAGATATTTCCATGTTCGTACAGATGGCGGTGTATATATTTCCACGTTCATAGAGATGGCAGTGTAGATATTTCCATGTTTATGCAGATAGCGGTATAGATATTTCCATGTTTATACAGATGGTGGTGAAGATATTTCCATGTTTATAGAGATGGCGGTCTAGATATTTCCATGTTCACAGAGATAGTGGTGTAGTTATTTCCAAGTTTATAGAGACAGCGTTGTAGATATTTCCATGTTTATACAGATAGCGGTGAAGATATTTCCATGTTTATACAGATAGCGGTGTAGATATTTCCATGTTCATACAGATAGCAGTGTAGATATTTCCATGTTTATAGAGATATTGGTGTAGATAATTTCAATTTTATACAGAGAGCAGTTTAGATAATTCCAAGTTCATACAGATAGCGGTGTAGATTTTTCCACATTTACAGAGATGGCGGTGTAGATATTTCCATGTTCATACAGATGGCAGTGTAGATATTTCCACGTTTATAGGGATGGCGGTGTAGATATTTTCATGTTTACACAGATGACGGTGTAGATATTTCCATGTTAACACAGATAGCGGTGTAGACATTTCCATGTTTACACAGATAGCAGTGTGGATATTTCGATGTTCATACAAATGTAGGTGTAGATATTTCCATGTTCATAGAGATGACAGTGTAGATATTTCCATGTTTATAGAGTTAGCAGTGTAGTTATTACCATGTTTATAGAGATAGCTGTGTAGATATTTGCATGTTCATACAGATAGCGGTGTAGATATTTCCATGTTTATTCTGATAGCGGTGTAGATATTTCCATATTCATAGAGTTAGCGGTGTGGATATTTCCATGTTAATACAAATGGCGGTGTAGATATTTCCATGTTTATACAGCTGGCAGTGTAGATATTTCCATGTTTATAGAGAAAGCAGTGTAGATATTTCCACTTATATACAGATAGCTGTGTAGAAATTTGCATGTTCATACACATAGCGGTGTAGATATTTCCATGTCCATACAGATTGCGGTGTAGATATTTCCATGTTCATACAGCTAGCGGTGTGGATATTTCCATGTTCATACAGATAGCGGTGAAGGTATTTCCCTGTTCATACAGTTAGCGGTGTAGATATTTCCACGTTCATACAGATGGCAGTGTAGATATTTACATGTTCATGCAGATGGCGGTGTAGATATTTCCATGTTCGTACGGATGGCAGTGTAGATATTTCCATGTTCATACATGTGGCTGTGTAGATATTTCCATGTTTATACAGATAGCAGTGTAGTTATTTCCATGTTTATAGAGATAGCAGTGTAGATATTTTCAATGATATACAGATAGCTGTGTAGATATTTGCATGTTCATACAGTTAATGGTGTAGATATTTCCATGTTCATACAGATGGCGGTGTACATATTTACATGTTGATACAGATGGCGGTGTAGATATTTCCATGTTCATACAGATAGCGGTGTAGATATTTCCATGTTCATACAGATAGCGGTGTAGATATTTCCATGTTCATACAGATAGCGGTGTAGGTATTTCCATGTTCATACAGTTCGCGGTTTAGATATTTCCATGTTCATACAGATGGCGGTGTAGATATTTACATGTTCATACAGATGGCGGTGTAGTTATTTCCATGTTCATACAGATAGCGTTGTAGATATTTTCTTGTTGATACAGATGGCGGTGTAGATATTTCCATGTTCATACAGATAGTGGTGTAGATATTTCCATGTTCATACAGATAGCAGTGTAGATATTTCCATGTTCATACAGATAGCGGTGTAGATATTTCCATGTTCATACAGATAGCGGTGTAGATATTTCCATGTTCATACCAATAGCGGTGTAGACATTTCCATGTTCATACATTTAGCGGTGTAGGTATTTCCATGTTCATACTGATGGCGGTGAAGATATTTACATGTTCATACAGATGGCGGTGTAGATATTTCCATGTTTGTACGGATGGCAGTGTAGATATTTCCATGTTCATACAGGTGGCGGTGTAGATATTTCCATATTTATACAGATAGCAGTGTAGTTATTTCCATGTTAATAGAGATAGCGGTGTAGATATTTCCATTGATATACAGATAACTGTGTAGATGTTTGCATGTTCATACAGATAGCGGTGTAGATATTTCCATGTTCGTACAGATAGCGGTGTAGCTATTTCCATGTTCATACAGATAACGGTGTAGATATTTCTATGTTCATACAGATAACGGTGTAGATATTTCCATGTTCATACAGACAGCGGTGTAGATATTTCCATGTTCATACAGTTAGCGGTGTAGATATTTCCATGTTCATACAGATGGCAGTGTAGATATTTTCATGTTCATACAGATGGCGGTATAGATATTTCCATGTTCTTACAGATGGCGGTGTAGATATTTCCATGTTCATAGAGATGGCGGGGTAGATATTTCCATGTTTATGCAGATAGCGATATAGATATTTCCATGTTTATACAGATGGTGGTGTAGATATTTCCATGTTTATAGAGATGGCTGTCTAGATATTTCCATGTTTACAGAGATAGTGGTGTAGTTATTTCCAAGTTTATAGAGACAGCGTTGTAGCTATTTCCATGTTTATACAGATAGCGGTGAAGATATTTCCATGTTTATACAGATAGCGTTGTAGATATTTCCATGTTTATACAGATAGCAGTGTAGATATTTCCATGTTTATAGAGATAATGGTGTAGATAATTTCAATTTTATACAGAGAGCAGTGTAGATATTTCCAAGTTCATACAGATAGCGGTGTAGATATTTCCACGTTTATAGAGATGGCGGTGTAGATATTTCCATGCTCATACAGATGGCGGTGCAGATATTTCCATGTTTATAGGGATGGCGGTGTAGATATTTTCAGGTTTAAACAGATGGCAGTGTAGATATTTCCATGTTTACACAGATAGCGGTGTAGATATTTCCCTGTTTACACAGATAGCGGTGTAGACATTTCCATGTTTACACATATAGCGGTGTGGATATTTCCATGTTTATGCAGATAGCAGTGTAGATATTTCCATGTTTATACAGATAGCGGTGCGGTTATTTCCATGTTTATACAGATAGTTGGGCAGATATTTCCATGTTTATACAGATAGCGGTGTAGATATTTCCATCTTAATACAGATTGCGGTGTAGATATGTCCATGTTTGTACAGATGGCAGTGTAGATATTTCCATGTTCATACAGATGGCGTTGTAGATATTTCAAAGTTTATAGAGATAGCGCTGTAGTTATTTCCATATTTATAGAGAAAACTGTGTAGATATTTCCATATTTATAGAGAAATCTGTGTAGATATTTCCATGTATATTCAGATAGCTGTGTAGATGTTTCCATGTTCATGCAGATTACGGTGTAGATATTTCCATGTTCATCCAGATGCCGGTGTACATATATCCATGTTCATACAAATGGCGGTGAAGATATTTCCATGTTCATACAGAGGGCGGTGTAGGCATTTCCATGTTCATACAAATGGCGGTGTAGATATTTCCATGTTCATAGAGATGGCGGTGTAGATATTTCCAGGTTCATACAAATGGCGGTGTAGATATTTCTATGTTCATAGAGATGGCGTTGTAGATATTTCCATGTTTATACAGATAGCAGTGTGGTTATTTCCATGTTTATAGGGATACCAGTCTGGATATTTCCATTGATATACAGATAGCTGTGTAGATATTTGCATGTTCATACAGATAGCGGTGTAGATATATCCATGTTCATACAGATAGCGGTGTAGATATTTCCATGTTCATACAGATAGCGGTGTAGATATTTCCATGTTAATACAGATAGCGGTGTAGATATTTCCATGTTCCTACAGATAGCGGTGTAGATATTTAAATGTTCATACAGTTAGCGGTGTAGATATTTGCATGTTCATACAGATGGCGGTGTAGATATTTACATGTTGATACAGATGGCGGTGTAGATATTTCCACGTTCATACAGATAGCGGTGTAGATATTTCCATGTTCATACAGATAGCGGTGTAGATATTTCCATGTTCATACAGATACCGGTGTAGATATTTCCATGTTCATACCAATAGCGGTGTAGACATTTCCATGTTCATACATTTAGCGGTGTAGATATTTCCATGTTCATACAGATGGCGGTGAAGATATTTACATGTTCATACAGATGGCGGTGTTGATATTTCTATGTTTGTACGGATGGCAGTGTAGATATTTCCATGTTCATAGAGATGGCGGTGTTGATATTTCCATATTTGTAGAGATAGCAGTGTAGTTTTTTCCATGTTTATAGAGATACTAGTGTAGATATTTCCATTGATATACAGATAGCTCTGTAGATATTTGCATGTTCATAGAGATAGCGGTGTAGATATTTCCATGTTCATACAGATAGCGGTGTAGATATTTCCATGTTCATACAGATAGCGGTGTAGATATTTCCATGTTCATACAGATAGCGGTGTAGATATTTCCATGTTCATACAGATAGCGGTGTAGATATTTCCATGTTCATACAGTTAGCAGCTTAGATATTTCCATGTTCATACAGATGGCGGTGCAGATATTTCCATGTTCATACAGATGGCGGTGCAGTTATTTCCAGGTTCATACAGTTTGCGGTGTAGATATTTCCATGTTCATACAGAAAGCGGTGTAGATATTTCCATGTTCATACAGATAGCGGTGTAGATATTTCCACGTTCATACCAATAGCGGTGTAGACATTTCCATGTTCATATATTTAGCGGTGTAGATATTTCCATGTTCATACAGATGGCGAAGATATTTCCATGTTCATGCAGATAGCCGTGTAGATATTTCCATGTTCATACAGTTAGCGGTGTAGATATTTCCATGTTCTTACAGATGGCGGTGTAGATATTTCCATGTTCATAGAGATGGCGGTGTAGATATTTCCATGTTTATGCAGATAGCGATATAGATATTTCCATGTTTATACAGATGGTGGTGTAGATATTTCCATGTTTATAGAGATGGCTGTCTAGATATTTCCATGTTTACAGAGATAGTGGTGTAGTTATTTCCAAGTTTATAGAGACAGCGTTGTAGCTATTTCCATGTTTATACAGATAGCGGTGAAGATATTTCCATGTTTATACAGATAGCGTTGTAGATATTTCCATGTTTATACAGATAGCAGTGTAGATATTTCCATGTTTATAGAGATAATGGTGTAGATAATTTCAATTTTATACAGAGAGCAGTGTAGATATTTCCAAGTTCATACAGATAGCGGTGTAGATATTTCCACGTTTATAGAGATTGCGGTGTAGATATTTCCATGTTCATACAGATGGCGGTGCAGATATTTCCATGTTTATAGGGATGGCGGTGTAGATATTTTCAGGTTTAAACAGATGGCAGTGTAGATATTTCCATGTTTACACAGATAGCGGTGTAGATATTTCCCTGTTTACACAGATAGCGGTGTAGACATTTCCATGTTTACACATATAGCGGTGTGGATATTTCCATGTTTATGCAGATAGCAGTGTAGATATTTCCATGTTTATACAGATAGCGGTGCGGTTATTTCCATGTTTATACAGATAGTTGGGCAGATATTTCCATGTTTATACAGATAGCGGTGTAGATATTTCCATCTTAATACAGATTGCGGTGTAGATATGTCCATGTTTGTACAGATGGCAGTGTAGATATTTCCATGTTCATACAGATGGCGGTGTAGATATTTCAAAGTTTATAGAGATAGCGCTGTAGTTATTTCCATATTTATAGAGAAAACTGTGTAGATATTTCCATATTTATAGAGAAATCTGTGTAGATATTTCCATGTATATTCAGATAGCTGTGTAGATGTTTCCATGTTCATGCAGATTACGGTGTAGATATTTCCATGTTCATCCAGATGCCAGTGTACATATATCCATGTTCATACAAATGGCGGTGAAGATATTTCCATGTTCATACAGAGGGCGGTGTAGGCATTTCCATGTTCATACAAATGGCGGTGTAGATATTTCCATGTTCATAGAGATGGCGGTGTAGATATTTCCAGGTTCATACAAATGGCGGTGTAGATATTTCTATGTTCATAGAGATGGCGGTGTAGATATTTCCATGTTTATACAGATAGCAGTGTGGTTATTTCCATGTTTATAGGGATACCAGTCTGGATATTTCCATTGATATACAGATAGCTGTGTAGATATTTGCATGTACATACAGATAGAGGTGTAGATATTTCCATGTTCATACAGATAGCGGTGTAGATATTTCCATGTTCATACAGATAGCGGTGTAGATATTTCCATGTTAATACAGATAGCGGTGTAGATATTTCCATGTTCCTACAGATAGCGGTGTAGATATTTAAATGTTCATACAGTTAGCGGTGTAGATATTTGCATGTTCATACAGATGGCGGTGTAGATATTTACATGTTGATACAGATGGCGGTGTAGATATTTCCACGTTCATACAGATAGCGGTGTAGATATTTCCATGTTCATACAGATAGCGGTGTAGATATTTCCATGTTCATACAGATACCGGTGTAGATATTTCCATGTTCATACCAATAGCGGTGTAGACATTTCCATGTTCATACATTTAGCGGTGTAGATATTTCCATGTTCATACAGATGGCGGTGAAGATATTTACATGTTCATACAGATGGCGGTGTTGATATTTCTATGTTTGTACGGATGGCAGTGTAGATATTTCCATGTTCATAGAGATGGCGGTGTTGATATTTCCATATTTGTAGAGATAGCAGTGTAGTTTTTTCCATGTTTATAGAGATACTAGTGTAGATATTTCCATTGATATACAGATAGCTCTGTAGATATTTGCATGTGCATAGAGATAGCGGTGTAGATATTTCCATGTTCATACAGATAGTGGTGTAGATATTTCCATGTTCATACAGATAGCGGTGTAGATATTTCCATGTTCATACAGATAGCGGTGTAGATATTTCCATGTTCATACAGATAGCGGTGTAGATATTTCCATGTTCATACAGATAGCGGTGTAGATATTTCCATGTTCATACAGATAGCGGTGTAGATATTTCCATGTTCATACAGATAGCGGTGTAGATATTTCCATGTTCATACAGATAGCGGTGTAGATATTTCCATGTTCATACAGTTAGCAGCTTAGATATTTCCATGTTCATACAGATGGCGGTGTAGATATTTCCATGTTCATACAGATGGCGGTGTAGTTATTTCCAGGTTCATACAGTTAGCGGTGTAGATATTTCCATGTTCATACAGAAAGCGGTGTAGATATTTCCATGTTCATACAGATAGCGGTGTAGATATTTCCACGTTCATACCAATAGCGGTGTAGACATTTCCATGTTCATATATTTAGCGGTGTAGATATTTCCATGTTCATACAGATGGCGAAGATATTTCCATGTTCATGCAGATAGCCGTGTAGATATTTCCATGTTCATACAGTTAGCGGTGTAGATATTTCCATGTTCATACAGATGGCGGTGTAGATATTTCCATGTTCATAGAGATGGCGGTGTAGATATCTCCATATTTATACAGATAGCATTGTAGTTATTTCCATGTTTATAGAGATAGCAGTGTAGATATTTCCATTGATATACAGACAGCTGTGTAGATATTTGCATGGTCATACAGATAGCGGTGTAGATATTTCCATGTTCATACAGATAGCGGTGTAGATATTTCCATGTTCATAGAGATAGCGGTGTAGATATTTCCATGTTCATACAGATAACGGTGTAGATATTTCCATGTTCATACAGATAGCGGTGTAGATATTTCCATGTTCATACAATGAGCGGTGTAGATATTTCCATGTTCATACAGATGGCGGTGTAAATATTTCCATGTTCATACAGATGGCGGTATAGATATTTCCATGTTCGTACAGATGGCGTTGTAGATATTTCCATGTTCTTAGAGATGGCGGTGTAGATATCTCCATGTTTATGCAGATAGCGGTATAGATATTTCCATGTTTATACAGATGGTGGTGTAGATATTTCCATGTTCATACAAATGGCGGTGTAGATATTTCCATGTTCATTGAGATGGCGGTGTAGATATTTCCATGTTCATACAAATGGCGGTGTAGATATTTCCATGTTCATAGAGATGGCAGTGTAGATATTTCCATATTTATACAAATAGCAGTGTAGTTATTTCCATGTTTATAGGGATAGCAGTGTAGATATTTTCATTGATATACAGATAGCTGTGTAGATATTTGCATGTTCATACAGATAGCAGTCTACATATTTCCATGTTCATACAGATAGCGGTGTAGATATTTCCATGTTCATACAGATAGCGGTGTAGATATTTCCATGTTCATACAGATAGCGGTGTAGATATTTCCATGTTCATACTGATAGCAGTGTAGATATTTCCATGTTCATACAGGTAGCAGTGTATATATTTCCATGTTCCTACAGTTAGCGGTGTTGATATTTCCATGTTCACACAGATGGCGGTGTAGATATTTACCTGTTCATACAGATGGCGGTGTAGATATTTCCATGTTCATACAGATGGCGGTGTAGATATTTCCATGTTCGTACGGATGGCAGTGTAGATATTTCCATGTTCATACAGGTGGCAGTGTAGATATTTCCATGTTTACAGAGATAGCAGTGTAGTTATTTCGATGTTTATAGAGACAGCTGTGTAGATATTTCCATTGATATACAGATAGCTGTGTAGATATTTGCATGTTCATACAGATAGTGGTGTAGATATTTCCATGTTCGTACACATAGCGGTGTAGATATTTCCATGTTCATACAGATAGCGGTGTAGATATTTCCATGTTTATACAGATAGCAGTGTAGATATTTCCATGTGTATAGATATAGTGGTGTAGATAATTTCAATTTTATACCGAGAGCAGTGTAGATATTTCCAAGTTCATACAGATAGCCGTGTAGATATTTCCACGTTTATAGAGATGGCGGTGTAGATATTTCCATGTTCATACTGATGGCGGTGTAGATATTTCCATGTTCATACAAATGGCGGTGTAGATATTTCCATGTTCATAGAGAAGGCGGTGTAGATATTTCCATGTTCAAACAAATGGCGGTGTAGATATTTCCATGTTAATAGAGATGGCGGTGTAGATATTTTCATGTTTATACAGATAGCAGTGTAGTTATTTCCATGTTTATAGAGATAGCAGTGTAGATATTTTCATTGATATACAGATAGCTGTGTAGATATTTGCATGTTCATACAGATAGCGGTGTAGATATTTCCATGTTCATACAGTTAGCGGTGTAGATATTTCCATGTTCATACAGATGGCGGTGTAGATATTTACATGTTCATACAGATGGCGGTGTAGATATTTCCATGTTTATAGAGATAGCAGTGTAGATATTTCCATTGATATACAGATAGCTGTGTAGATATTTCCATCTTCAAACAGATAGCGGTGTAGATATTTCCATGTTCATTCAGATAACGGTGTAGATATTTCCATGTTCATACAGATAGCGGTGTAGGTATTTCCATGTTCATACAGTTAGGGGTTTAGATATTTCCATGTTCATACATATGGCGGTGGAGATATTTCCATGTTTATACAGATAGCAGTGTAGATATTTCCATGTTTATAGAGATAGCAGTGTAGATATTTCCATTGATATGCAGATAGCTGTGTAGATATTTGCATGTTCATACACATAGCGGTGTAGATATTTCCATGTACATACAGATAGCGGTGTAGATATTTCCATGTTCGTACAGATGGCGGTGTAGGTATTTCCATGTTTATAGAGATGGCGGTGTAGATATTTTCATGTTTACACAGATGGCCGTGTAGATATTTCCATGTTTACACAGATAGCGGTGTGGATATTTCCATGTTTATGCAGATAGCGGTGTAGATATTTCCGTGTTCATACAGATAGCGGTGCGGTTATTTCCATGTTTATACAGATAGTGGTGGAGATATTTCCATGTTTATACAGATAGCGGTGTAGATATTTCCATCTTATTACAGATGGCGGTGTAGATATGTCCATGTTCGTACAGATGGCGGTGTAGATATTTCCATGTTCATACAGATGGCGGTGTAGATATATCGAAGTTTATAGAGATAGCGCTGTAGTTATTTCCATATTTATAGAGAAATCTGTGTAGATATTTCCATGTACATGCAGATAGCTGTGTACATCTTTCTATGTTCATACAGATAGCGGTGTAGATATTTCCATGTTCATAGAGATAACGGTGTAGATATTTACATCTTCATACAGATAGTGGTACAGATATTTCCATGTTCATACAGTAAGCGGTGTAGATATTTCCATGTTGATAGAGATAGCGGTGTAGATAATTCCCATTTTATACAGATAGCAGTTTAGACATTTCCAAGTTCATACAGATAGCGGTTTAGATATTTCCACGTTTATAGAGATGGCGGTGTAGATATTTCCATGTTCATACAGATGGCGGTGTAGATATTTCCATGTTTATAGAGATGGCAGTGTAGATATTTTCATGTTTACACAGATGGCGGTGTAGATATTTCCATGTATACACAGATAGCGGTGTAGACATTTCCATGTTTACACAGATAGCGGTGTGGATATTTCCATGTTTATCCAGATACCGGTGTAGATATTTCCATGTTTATACAGAAAACGGTGCGGATATTTCCATGTTAATACAGATAGTGGTGTAGATATTTCCATGTTTATACAAATAGCGGTGTAGATATTTCCATCTTAATACAGATGGCGGTGTAGATATTTCCATGTTTATTCAGATAGTGGTATAGATATTTCCATTTTTATACAGATGGTTTTGTAGATATTTCCATGTTTATGCAGATGGCGGTATAGATATTTCCATGTTTATACAGATGGTGGTGTAGATTTTTCCATGTTCATAGAGATGGCGGTGTTGATATTTCGAAGTTTATAGAGATAGCGCTGTAGTTATTTCTATAATTATATAGAAATCTGTGTAGATATTTCCATGTATATTCAGATAGCTGTTTAGATATTTCCATGTTCATGCAGATAGCGGTGTAGTAATTTCCATGTTCATCCAGATTCCGGTGTAGATACATCCATGTTCATACAGATGGCGGTGAAGATATTTCCATGTTCATACAGATGGCTGTGTAGATATTTCCATGTTCATAGAGATGGCGGTGTAGATATTTCCATGTTGATACAGATAGTTGGGCAGATATTTCCATGTTTATACAGATAGCGGTGTAGATATTTCCATCTTAATACAGATTGCGGTGTAGATACGTCCATGATCGTACAGATGGCGGTGTAGATATTTCCATGTTCATACAGATGGCGGTGTAGATATTTCGAAGTTTATAGAGATAGTGATGTAGTTATTTCCATATTTATAGAGAAATCTGTTTAGATATTTCCATGTATATTCAGATAGCTGTGTAGATGTTTCCATGTTCATGCAGATTACGCTGTAGATATTTCCATGTTCATCCAGATGCCGGTGTACATATATCCATGTTCATGCAAATGGCGGTGAAGATATTTCCATGTTCATACAGATGGCGGTGTAGGTATTTCCATGTTCATACAAATGGCGGTTTAGGTATTTCCATGTTCATAGAGATGGCCGTGTAGATATTTCCAGGTTCATACAAATGGCGGTGTAGATATTTCCATGTTCATAGAGATGGCGGTGTAGATATTTCCATGTTTATACAGATAGCAGTGTAGTTATTTCCATGTTTATAGAGATACCAGTCTGGATATTTCCATTGATATACAGATAGCTGTGTAGATATTTGCATGTTCATACAGATAGCGGTGTAGATATTTCCATGTTCATACAGATAGCGGTGTAGATATTTCCATGTTCATACAGATAGCGGTGTAGATATTTAAATGTTCATACAGTTAGCAGTGTAGATATTTGTATGTTCATACAGATGGCGGTGTACATATTTACATGTTGATACAGATGGCGGTGTAGATATTTCCATGTTCATACAGATAGCGGTGTAGATATTTCCATGTTTATACAGATGGTGGTGTAGATATTTCCATGTTTATAGAGATGGCTGTCTAGATATTTCCATGTTTACAGAGATAGTGGTGTAGTTATTTCCAAGTTTATAGAGACAGCGTTGTAGCTATTTCCATTTTTATACAGATAGCGGTGAAGATATTTCCATGTTTATACAGATAGCGTTGTAGATATTTCCATGTTTATACAGATAGCAGTGTAGATATTTCCATGTTTATAGAGATAATGGTGTAGATAATTTCAATTTTATACAGAGAGCAGTGTAGATATTTCCAAGTTCATACAGATAGCGGTGTAGATATTTCCACGTTTATAGAGATGGCGGTGTAGATATTTCCATGTTCATACAGATGGCGGTGCAGATATTTCCATGTTTATAGGGATGGCGGTGTAGATATTTTCAGGTTTAAACAGATGGCAGTGTAGATATTTCCATGTTTACACAGATAGCGGTGTAGATATTTCCCTGTTTACACAGATAGCGGTGTAGACATTTCCATGTTTACACATATAGCGGTGTGGATATTTCCATGTTTATGCAGATAGCAGTGTAGATATTTCCATGTTTATACAGATAGCGGTGCGGTTATTTCCATGTTTATACAGATAGTTGGGCAGATATTTCCATGTTTATACAGATAGCGGTGTAGATATTTCCATCTTAATACAGATTGCGGTGTAGATATGTCCATGTTTGTACAGATGGCAGTGTAGATATTTCCATGTTCATACAGATGGCGGTGTAGATATTTCAAAGTTTATAGAGATAGCGCTGTAGTTATTTCCATATTTATAGAGAAAACTGTGTAGATATTTCCATATTTATAGAGAAATCTGTGTAGATATTTCCATGTATATTCAGATAGCTGTGTAGATGTTTCCATGTTCATGCAGATTACGGTGTAGATATTTCCATGTTCATCCAGATGCCGGTGTACATATATCCATGTTCATACAAATGGCGGTGAAGATATTTCCATGTTCATACAGAGGGCGGTGTAGGCATTTCCATGTTCATACAAATGGCGGTGTAGATATTTCCATGTTCATAGAGATGGCGGTGTAGATATTTCCAGGTTCATACAAATGGCGGTGTAGATATTTCTATGTTCATAGAGATGGCGTTGTAGATATTTCCATGTTTATACAGATAGCAGTGTGGTTATTTCCATGTTTATAGGGATACCAGTCTGGATATTTCCATTGATATACAGATAGCTGTGTAGATATTTGCATGTTCATACAGATAGCGGTGTAGATATTTCCATGTTCATACAGATAGCGGTGTAGATATTTCCATGTTCATACAGATAGCGGTGTAGATATTTCCATGTTAATACAGATAGCGGTGTAGATATTTCCATGTTCCTACAGATAGCGGTGTAGATATTTAAATGTTCATACAGTTAGCGGTGTAGATATTTGCATGTTCATACAGATGGCGGTGTAGATATTTACATGTTGATACAGATGGCGGTGTAGATATTTCCACGTTCATACAGATAGCGGTGTAGATATTTCCATGTTCATACAGATAGCGGTGTAGATATTTCCATGTTCATACAGATACCGGTGTAGATATTTCCATGTTCATACCAATAGCGGTGTAGACATTTCCATGTTCATACATTTAGCGGTGTAGATATTTCCATGTTCATACAGATGGCGGTGAAGATATTTACATGTTCATACAGATGGCGGTGTTGATATTTCTATGTTTGTACGGATGGCAGTGTAGATATTTCCATGTTCATAGAGATGGCGGTGTTGATATTTCCATATTTGTAGAGATAGCAGTGTAGTTTTTTCCATGTTTATAGAGATACTAGTGTAGATATTTCCATTGATATACAGATAGCTCTGTAGATATTTGCATGTTCATAGAGATAGCGGTGTAGATATTTCCATGTTCATACAGATAGTGGTGTAGATATTTCCATGTTCATACAGATAGCGGTGTAGATATTTCCATGTTCATACAGATAGCGGTGTAGATATTTCCATGTTCATACAGATAGCGGTGTAGATATTTCCATGTTCATACAGTTAGCAGCTTAGATATTTCCATGTTCATACAGATGGCGGTGTAGATATTTCCATGTTCATACAGATGGCGGTGTAGTTATTTCCAGGTTCATACAGTTAGCGGTGTAGATATTTCCATGTTCATACAGAAAGCGGTGTAGATATTTCCATGTTCATACAGATAGCGGTGTAGATATTTCCACGTTCATACCAATAGCGGTGTAGACATTTCCATGTTCATATATTTAGCGGTGTAGATATTTCCATGTTCATACAGATGGCGAAGATATTTCCATGTTCATACAGTTAGCGGTGTAGATATTTCCATGTTCTTACAGATGGCGGTGTAGATATTTCCATGTTCATAGAGATGGCGGTGTAGATATTTCCATGTTTATGCAGATAGCGATATAGATATTTCCATGTTTATACAGATGGTGGTGTAGATATTTCCATGTTTATAGAGATGGCTGTCTAGATATTTCCATGTTTACAGAGATAGTGGTGTAGTTATTTCCAAGTTTATAGAGACAGCGTTGTAGCTATTTCCATGTTTATACAGATAGCGGTGAAGATATTTCCATGTTTATACAGATAGCGTTGTAGATATTTCCATGTTTATACAGATAGCAGTGTAGATATTTCCATGTTTATAGAGATAATGGTGTAGATAATTTCAATTTTATACAGAGAGCAGTGTAGATATTTCCAAGTTCATACAGATAGCGGTGTAGATATTTCCACGTTTATAGAGATGGCGGTGTAGATATTTCCATGTTCATACAGATGGCGGTGCAGATATTTCCATGTTTATAGGGATGGCGGTGTAGATATTTTCAGGTTTAAACAGATGGCAGTGTAGATATTTCCATGTTTACACAGATAGCGGTGTAGATATTTCCCTGTTTACACAGATAGCGGTGTAGACATTTCCATGTTTACACATATAGCGGTGTGGATATTTCCATGTTTATGCAGATAGCAGTGTAGATATTTCCATGTTTATACAGATAGCGGTGCGGTTATTTCCATGTTTATACAGATAGTTGGGCAGATATTTCCATGTTTATACAGATAGCGGTGTAGATATTTCCATCTTAATACAGATTGCGGTGTAGATATGTCCATGTTTGTACAGATGGCAGTGTAGATATTTCCATGTTCATACAGATGGCGGTGTAGATATTTCAAAGTTTATAGAGATAGCGCTGTAGTTATTTCCATATTTATAGAGAAAACTGTGTAGATATTTCCATATTTATAGAGAAATCTGTGTAGATATTTCCATGTATATTCAGATAGCTGTGTAGATGTTTCCATGTTCATGCAGATTACGGTGTAGATATTTCCATGTTCATCCAGATGCCAGTGTACATATATCCATGTTCATACAAATGGCGGTGAAGATATTTCCATGTTCATACAGAGGGCGGTGTAGGCATTTCCATGTTCATACAAATGGCGGTGTAGATATTTCCATGTTCATAGAGATGGCGGTGTAGATATTTCCAGGTTCATACAAATGGCGGTGTAGATATTTCTATGTTCATAGAGATGGCGGTGTAGATATTTCCATGTTTATACAGATAGCAGTGTGGTTATTTCCGTGTTTATAGGGATACCAGTCTGGATATTTCCATTGATATACAGATAGCTGTGTAGATATTTGCATGTACATACAGATAGCGGTGTAGATATTTCCATGTTCATACAGATAGCGGTGTAGATATTTCCATGTTCATACAGATAGCGGTGTAGATATTTCCATGTTAATACAGATAGCGGTGTAGATATTTCCATGTTCCTACAGATAGCGGTGTAGATATTTAAATGTTCATACAGTTAGCGGTGTAGATATTTGCATGTTCATACAGATGGCGGTGTAGATATTTACATGTTGATACAGATGGCGGTGTAGATATTTCCACGTTCATACAGATAGCGGTGTAGATATTTCCATGTTCATACAGATAGCGGTGTAGATATTTCCATGTTCATACAGATACCGGTGTAGATATTTCCATGTTCATACCAATAGCGGTGTAGACATTTCCATGTTCATACATTTAGCGGTGTAGATATTTCCATGTTCATACAGATGGCGGTGAAGATATTTACATGTTCATACAGATGGCGGTGTTGATATTTCTATGTTTGTACGGATGGCAGTGTAGATATTTCCATGTTCATAGAGATGGCGGTGTTGATATTTCCATATTTGTAGAGATAGCAGTGTAGTTTTTTCCATGTTTATAGAGATACTAGTGTAGATATTTCCATTGATATACAGATAGCTCTGTAGATATTTGCATGTTCATAGAGATAGCGGTGTAGATATTTCCATGTTCATACAGATAGCGGTGTAGATATTTCCATGTTCATACAGATAGCGGTGTAGATATTTCCATGTTCATACAGATAGCGGTGTAGATATTTCCATGTTCATACAGATAGCGGTGTAGATATTTCCATGTTCATACAGTTAGCAGCTTAGATATTTCCATGTTCATACAGATGGCGGTGTAGATATTTCCACGTTCATACAGATGGCGGTGTAGTTATTTCCAGGTTCATACAGTTAGCGGTGTAGATATTTCCATGTTCATACAGAAAGCGGTGTAGATATTTCCATGTTCATAAAGATAGCGGTGTAGATATTTCCACGTTCATACCAATAGCGGTGTAGACATTTCCATGTTCATATATTTAGCGGTGTAGATATTTCCATGTTCATACAGATGGCGAAGATATTTCCATGTTCATGCAGATAGCCGTGTAGATATTTCCATGTTCATACAGTTAGCGGTGTAGATATTTCCATGTTCATACAGATGGCGGTGTAGATATTTCCATGTTCATAGAGATGGCGGTGTAGATATCTCCATATTTATACAGATAGCATTGTAGTTATTTCCATGTTTATAGAGATAGCAGTGTAGATATTTCCATTGATATACAGACAGCTGTGTAGATATTTGCATGGTCATACAGATAGCGGTGTAGATATTTCCATGTTCATACAGATAGCGGTGTAGATATTTCCATGTTCATAGAGATATCGGTGTAGATATTTCCATGTTCATACAGATAACGGTGTAGATATTTCCATGTTCATACAGATAGCGGTGTAGATATTTCCATGTTCATACAATGAGCGGTGTAGATATTTCCATGTTCATACAGATGGCGGTGTAAATATTTCCATGTTCATACAGATGGCGGTATAGATATTTCCATGTTCGTACAGATGGCGTTGTAGATATTTCCATGTTCTTAGAGATGGCGGTGTAGATATCTCCATGTTTATGCAGATAGCGGTATAGATATTTCCATGTTTATACAGATGGTGGTGTAGATATTTCCATGTTCATACAAATGGCGGTGTAGATATTTCCATGTTCATTGAGATGGCGGTGTAGATATTTCCATGTTCATACAAATGGCGGTGTAGATATTTCCATGTTCATAGAGATGGCAGTGTAGATATTTCCATATTTATACAGATAGCAGTGTAGTTATTTCCATGTTTATAGGGATAGCAGTGTAGATATTTTCATTGATATACAGATAGCTGTGTAGATATTTGCATGTTCATACAGATAGCAGTCTACATATTTCCATGTTCATACAGGTAGCGGTGTAGATATTTCCATGTTCATACAGATAGCGGTGTAGATATTTCCATGTTCATACAGATAGCGGTGTAGATATTTCCATGTTCATACTGATAGCGGTGTAGATATTTCCATGTTCATACAGGTAGCAGTGTATATATTTCCATGTTCCTACAGTTAGCGGTGTTGATATTTCTATGTTCACACAGATGGCGGTGTAGATATTTACCTGTTCATACAGATGGCGGTGTAGATATTTCCATGTTCATACAGATGGCGGTGTAGATATTTCCATGTTCGTACGGATGGCAGTGTAGATATTTCCATGTTCATACAGGTGGCAGTGTAGATATTTCCATGTTTACAGAGATAGCAGTGTAGTTATTTCGATGTTTATAGAGACAGCTGTGTAGATATTTCCATTGATATACAGATAGCTGTGTAGATATTTGCATGTTCATACAGATAGTGGTGTAGATATTTCCATGTTCGTACACATAGCGGTGTAGATATTTCCATGTTCATACAGATAGCGGTGTAGATACTTCCATGTTTATACAGATAGCAGTGTAGATATTTCCATGTGTATAGATATAGTGGTGTAGATAATTTCAATTTTATACCGAGAGCAGTGTAGATATTTCCAAGTTCATACAGATAGCCGTGTAGATATTTCCACGTTTATAGAGATTGCGGTGTAGATATTTCCATGTTCATACTGATGGCGGTGTAGATATTTCCATGTTCATACAAATGGCGGTGTAGATATTTCCATGTTCATAGAGAAGGCGGTGTAGATATTTCCATGTTCAAACAAATGGCGGTGTAGATATTTCCATGTTCATAGAGATGGCGGTGTAGATATTTTCATGTTTATACAGATAGCAGTGTAGTTATTTCCATGTTTATAGAGATAGCAGTGTAGATATTTTCATTGATATACAGATAGCTGTGTAGATATTTGCATGTTCATACAGATAGCGGTGTAGATATTTCCATGTTCATACAGTTAGCGGTGTAGATATTTCCATGTTCATACAGATGGCGTTGTAGATATTTACATGTTCATACAGATGGCGGTGTAGATATTTCCATGTTTATAGAGATAGCAGTGTAGATATTTCCATTGATATACAGATAGCTGTGTAGATATTTCCATCTTCAAACAGATAGCGGTGTTGATATTTCCATGTTCATTCAGATAACGGTGTAGATATTTCCATGTTCATACAGATAGCAGTGTAGGTATTTCCATGTTCATACAGTTAGGGGTTTAGATATTTCCATGTTCATACATATGGCGGTGTAGATATTTCCATGTTTATACAGATAGCAGTGTAGATATTTCCATGTTTATAGAGATAGCAGTGTAGATATTTCCATTGATATGCAGATAGCTGTGTAGATATTTGCATGTTCATACACATAGCGGTGTAGATATTTCCATGTACATACAGATAGCGGTGTAGATATTTCCATGTTCGTACAGATGGCGGTGTAGGTATTTACATGTTTATAGAGATGGCGGTGTAGATATTTTCATGTTTACACAGATGGCCGTGTAGATATTTCCATGTTTACACAGATAGCGGTGTGGATATTTCCATGTTTATGCAGTTAGCGGTGTAGATATTTCCGTGTTCATACAGATAGCGGTGCGGTTATTTCCATGTTTATACAGATAGTGGTGGAGATATTTCCATGTTTATACAGATAGCGGTGTAGATATTTCCATCTTATTACAGATGGCGGTGTAGATATGTCCATGTTCGTACAGATGGCGGTGTAGATATTTCCATGTTCATACAGATGGCGGTGTAGATATTTCGAAGTTTATAGAGATAGCGCTGTAGTTATTTCCATATTTATAGAGAAATCTGTGTAGATATTTCCATGTACATGCAGATAGCTGTGTACATCTTTCTATGTTCATACAGATAGCGGTGTAGATATTTCCATGTTCATAGAGATAACGGTGTAGATATTTACATCTTCATACAGATAGTGGTACAGATATTTCCATGTTCATACAGTAAGCGGTGTAGATATTTCAATGTTGATAGAGATAGCGGTGTAGATAATTCCCATTTTATACAGATAGCAGTTTAGACATTTCCAAGTTCATACAGATAGCGGTTTAGATATTTCCACGTTTATAGAGATGGCGGTGTAGATATTTCCATGTTCATACAGATGGCGGTGTAGATATTTCCATGTTTATAGAGATGGCAGTGTAGATATTTTCATGTTTACACAGATGGCGGTGTAGATATTTCCATGTATACACAGATAGCGGTGTAGACATTTCCATGTTTACACAGATAGCGGTGTGGATATTTCCATGTTTATCCAGATACCGGTGTAGATATTTCCATGTTTATACAGAAAACGGTGCGGATATTTCCATGTTAATACAGATAGTGGTGTAGATATTTCCATGTTTATACACATAGCGGTGTAGATATTTCCATCTTAATACAGATGGCGGTGTAGATATTTCCATGTTTATTCAGATAGTGGTATAGATATTTCCATTTTTATACAGATTGTTTTGTAGATATTTCCATGTTTATGCAGATGGCGGTATAGATATTTCCATGTTTATACAGATGGTGGTGTAGATTTTTCCATGTTCATAGAGATGGCGGTGTTGATATTTCGAAGTTTATAGAGATAGCGCTGTAGTTATTTCTATAATTATATAGAAATCTGTGTAGATATTTCCATGTATATTCAGATAGCTGTTTAGATATTTCCATGTTCATGCAGATAGCGGTGTAGTTATTTCCATGTTCATCCAGATTCCGGTGTAGATACATCCATGTTCATACAGATGGCGGTGAAGATATTTCCATGTTCATACAGATGGCTGTGTAGATATTTCCATGTTCATAGAGATGGCGGTGTAGATATTTCCATGTTGATACAGATAGTTGGGCAGATATTTCCATGTTTATACAGATAGCGGTGTAGATATTTCCATCTTAATACAGATTGCGGTGTAGATACGTCCATGATCGTACAGATGGCGGTGTAGATATTTCCATGTTCATACAGATGGCGGTGTAGATATTTCGAAGTTTATAGAGATAGTGATGTAGTTATTTCCATATTTATAGAGAAATCTGTTTAGATATTTCCATGTATATTCAGATAGCTGTGTAGATGTTTCCATGTTCATGCAGATTACGCTGTAGATATTTCCATGTTCATCCAGATGCCGGTGTACATATATCCATGTTCATGCAAATGGCGGTGAAGATATTTCCATGTTCATACAGATGGCGGTGTAGGTATTTCCATGTTCATACAAATGGCGGTTTAGGTATTTCCATGTTCATAGAGATGGCCGTGTAGATATTTCCAGGTTCATACAAATGGCGGTGTAGATATTTCCATGTTCATAGAGATGGCGGTGTAGATATTTCCATGTTTATACAGATAGCAGTGTAGTTATTTCCATGTTTATAGAGATACCAGTCTGGATATTTCCATTGATATACAGATAGCTGTGTAGATATTTGCATGTTCATACAGATAGCGGTGTAGATATTTCCATGTTCATACAGATAGCGGTGTAGATATTTCCATGTTCATACAGATAGCGGTGTAGATATTTAAATGTTCATACAGTTAGCAGTGTAGATATTTGTATGTTCATACAGATGGCGGTGTACATATTTACATGTTGATACAGATGGCGGTGTAGATATTTCCATGTTCATACAGATAGCGGTGTAGATATTTCCATGTTCATACAGATAGCGGTGTAGATATTTCCATGTTCATACAGATAGCGGTGTAGGTATTTCCATGTTCATACAGTTCGCGGTTTAGATATTTCCACGTTCATACAGATGGCGGTGTAGATATTTACATGTTCATACAGATGGCGGTGTAGTTATTTCCATGTTCATACAGATAGTGGTGTAGATATTTCCATGTTCATACAGATAGCAGTGTAGATATTTCCATGTTCATACAGATAGCGGTGTAGATATTTCCATGTTCATACAGATAGCGGTGTAGATATTTCCATGTTCATACCAATAGCGGTGTAGACATTTCCATGTTCATACATTTAGCGGTGTAGGTATTTCCATGTTCATACAGATGGCGGTGAAGATATTTACATGTTCATACAGACGGCGGTGTAGATATTTCCATGTTTGTACGGATGGCAGTGTAGATATTTCCATGTTCATACAGGTGGCGGTGTAGATATTTCCATGTTTATACAGATAGCAGTGTAGTTATTTCCATGTTAATAGAGATAGCGGTGTAGATATTTCCATTGATATACAGATAACTGTGTAGATGTTTGCATGTTCATACAGATAGCGGTGTAGATATTTCCATGTTCAAACAGATAGCGGTGTAGCTATTTCCATGTTCATACAGATAGCGGTGTAGATATTTCTATGTTCATACAGATAACGGTGTAGATATTTCCATGTTCATACAGACAGCGGTGTAGATATTTCCATGTTCATACAGTTAGCGGTGTAGATATTTCCATGTTCATACAGATGGCGGTGTAGATATTTTCATGTTCATACAGATGGCGGTATAGATATTTCCATGTTCTTACAGATGGCGGTGTAGATATTTCCATGTTCATAGAGATGGCGGTGTAGATATTTCCATGTTTATGCAGATAGCGATATAGATATTTCCATGTTTATACAGATGGTGGTGTAGATATTTCCATGTTTATAGAGATGGCTGTCTAGATATTTCCATGTTTACAGAGATAGTGGTGTAGTTATTTCCAAGTTTATAGAGACAGCGTTGTAGCTATTTCCATGTTTATACAGATAGCGGTTTAGATATTTCCATGTTTACACAGATAGCGGTGTAGATATTTCCCTGTTTACACAGATAGCGGTGTAGACATTTCCATGTTTACACAGATAGCGGTGTGGATATTTCCATGTTTATGCAGATAGCAGTGTAGATATTTCCATGTTTATACAGATAGCGGTGCGGTTATTTCCATGTTTATACAGATAGTTGGGCAGATATTTCCATGTTTATACAGATAGCGGTGTAGATATTTCCATCTTAATACAGATTGCGGTGTAGATATGTCCATGTTTGTACAGATGGCAGTGTAGATATTTCCATGTTCATACAGATGGCGGTGTAGATATTTCAAAGTTTATAGAGATAGCGCTGTAGTTATTTCCATATTTATAGAGAAAACTGTGTAGATATTTCCATATTTATAGAGAAATCTGTGTAGATATTTCCATGTATATTCAGATAGCTGTGTAGATGTTTCCATGTTCATGCAGATTACGGTGTAGATATTTCCATGTTCATCCAGATGCCGGTGTACATATATCCATGTTCATACAAATGGCGGTGAAGATATTTCCATGTTCATACAGAGGGCGGTGTAGGCATTTCCATGTTCATACAAATGGCGGTGTAGATATTTCCATGTTCATAGAGATGGCGGTGTAGATATTTCCAGGTTCATACAAATGGCGGTGTAGATATTTCTATGTTCATAGAGATGGCGTTGTAGATATTTCCATGTTTATACAGATAGCAGTGTGGTTATTTCCATGTTTATAGGGATACCAGTCTGGATATTTCCATTGATATACAGATAGCTGTGTAGATATTTGCATGTTCATACAGATAGCGGTGTAGATATTTCCATGTTCATACAGATAGCGGTGTAGATATTTCCATGTTCATACAGATAGCGGTGTAGATATTTCCATGTTAATACAGATAGCGGTGTAGATATTTCCATGTTCCTACAGATAGCGGTGTAGATATTTAAATGTTCATACAGTTAGCGGTGTAGATATTTGCATGTTCATACAGATGGCGGTGTAGATATTTACATGTTGATACAGATGGCGGTGTAGATATTTCCACGTTCATACAGATAGCGGTGTAGATATTTCCATGTTCATACAGATAGCGGTGTAGATATTTCCATGTTCATACAGATACCGGTGTAGATATTTCCATGTTCATACCAATAGCGGTGTAGACATTTCCATGTTCATACATTTAGCGGTGTAGATATTTCCATGTTCATACAGATGGCGGTGAAGGTATTTACATGTTCATACAGATGGCGGTGTTGATATTTCTATGTTTGTACGGATGGCAGTGTAGATATTTCCATGTTCATAGAGATGGCGGTGTTAATATTTCCATATTTGTAGAGATAGCAGTGCAGTTTTTTCCATGTTTATAGAGATACTAGTGTAGATATTTCCATTGATATACAGATAGCTCTGTAGATATTTGCATGTTCATAGAGATAGCGGTGTAGATATTTCCATGTTCATACAGATAGTGGTGTAGATATTTCCATGTTCATACAGATAGCGGTGTAGATATTTCCATGTTCATACAGATAGCGGTGTAGATATTTCCATGTTCATACAGATAGCGGTGTAGATATTTCCATGTTCATACAGTTAGCAGCTTAGATATTTCCATGTTCATACAGATGGCGGTGTAGATATTTCCATGTTCATACAGATGGCGGTGTAGTTATTTCCAGGTTCATACAGTTAGCGGTGTAGATATTTCCATGTTCATACAGAAAGCGGTGTAGATATTTCCATGTTCATACAGATAGCGGTGTAGATATTTCCACGTTCATACCAATAGCGGTGTAGACATTTCCATGTTCATATATTTAGCGGTGTAGATATTTCCATGTTCATACAGATGGCGAAGATATTTCCATGTTCATGCAGATAGCCGTGTAGATATTTCCATGTTCATACAGTTAGCGGTGTAGATATTTCCATGTTCTTACAGATGGCGGTGTAGATATTTCCATGTTCATAGAGATGGCGGTGTAGATATTTCCATGTTTATGCAGATAGCGGTATAGATATTTCCATGTTTATACAGATGGTGGTGTAGATATTTCCATGTTTATAGAGATGGCTGTCTAGATATTTCCATGTTTACAGAGATAGTGGTGTAGTTATTTCCAAGTTTATAGAGACAGCGTTGTAGCTATTTCCATGTTTATACAGATAGCGGTGAAGATATTTCCATGTTTATACAGATAGCGTTGTAGATATTTCCATGTTTATACAGATAGCAGTGTAGATATTTCCATGTTTATAGAGATAATGGTGTAGATAATTTCAATTTTATACAGAGAGCAGTGTAGATATTTCCAAGTTCATACAGATAGCGGTGTAGATATTTCCACGTTTATAGAGATGGCGGTGTAGATATTTCCATGTTCATACAGATGGCGGTGCAGATATTTCCATGTTTATAGGGATGGCGGTGTAGATATTTTCAGGTTTAAACAGATGGCAGTGTAGATATTTCCATGTTTACACAGATAGCGGTGTAGATATTTCCCTGTTTACACAGATAGCGGTGTAGACATTTCCATGTTTACACATATAGCGGTGTGGATATTTCCATGTTTATGCAGATAGCAGTGTAGATATTTCCATGTTTATACAGATAGCGGTGCGGTTATTTCCATGTTTGTACAGATAGTTGGGCAGATATTTCCATGTTTATACAGATAGCGGTGTAGATATTTCCATCTTAATACAGATTGCGGTGTTGATATGTCCATGTTTGTACAGATGGCAGTGTAGATATTTCCATGTTCATACAGATGGCGGTGTAGATATTTCAAAGTTTATAGAGATAGCGCTGTAGTTATTTCCATATTTATAGAGAAAACTGTGTAGATATTTCCATATTTATAGAGAAATCTGTGTAGATATTTCCATGTATATTCAGATAGCTGTGTAGATGTTTCCATGTTCATGCAGATTACGGTGTAGATATTTCCATGTTCATCCAGATGCCGGTGTACATATATCCATGTTCATACAAATGGCGGTGAAGATATTTCCATGTTCATACAGAGGGCGGTGTAGGCATTTCCATGTTCATACAAATGGCGGTGTAGATATTTCCATGTTCATAGAGATGGCGGTGTAGATATTTCCAGGTTCATACAAATGGCGGTGTAGATATTTCTATGTTCATAGAGATGGAGGTGTAGATATTTCCATGTTTATACAGATAGCAGTGTGGTTATTTCCGTGTTTATAGGGATACCAGTCTGGATATTTCCATTGATATACAGATAGCTGTGTAGATATTTGCATGTTCATACAGATAGCGGTGTAGATATTTCCATGTTCATACAGATAGCGGTGTAGATATTTCCATGTTCATACAGATAGCGGTGTAGATATTTCCATGTTAATACAGATAGCGGTGTAGATATTTCCATGTTCCTACAGATAGCGGTGTAGATATTTAAATGTTCATACAGTTAGCGGTGTAGATATTTGCATGTTCATACAGATGGCGGTGTAGATATTTACATGTTGATACAGATGGCGGTGTAGATATTTCCACGTTCATACAGATAGCGGTGTAGATATTTCCATGTTCATACAGATAGCGGTGTAGATATTTCCATGTTCATACAGATACCGGTGTAGATATTTCCATGTTCATACCAATAGCGGTGTAGACATTTCCATGTTCATACATTTAGCGGTGTAGATATTTCCATGTTCATACAGATGGCGGTGAAGATATTTACATGTTCATACAGATGGCGGCGTTGATATTTCTATGTTTGTACGGATGGCAGTGTAGATATTTCCATGTTCATAGAGATGGCGGTGTTGATATTTCCATATTTGTAGAGACAGCAGTGTAGTTTTTTCCATGTTTATAGAGATACTAGTGTAGATATTTCCATTGATATACAGATAGCTCTGTAGATATTTGCATGTTCATAGAGATAGCGGTGTAGATATTTCCATGTTCATACAGATAGTGGTGTAGATATTTCCATGTTCATACAGATAGCGGTGTAGATATTTCCATGTTCATACAGATAGCGGTGTAGATATTTCCATGTTCATACAGATAGCGGTGTAGATATTTCCATGTTCATACAGTTAGCAGCTTAGATATTTCCATGTTCATACAGATGGCGGTGTAGATATTTCCATGTTCATACAGATGGCGGTGCAGTTATTTCCAGGTTCATACAGTTAGCGGTGTAGATATTTCCATGTTCATACAGAAAGCGGTGTAGATATTTCCATGTTCATACAGATAGCGGTGTAGATATTTCCACGTTCATACCAATAGCGGTGTAGACATTTCCATGTTCATATATTTAGCGGTGTAGATATTTCCATGTTCATACAGATGGCGAAGATATTTCCATGTTCATGCAGATAGCCGTGTAGATATTTCCATGTTCATACAGTTAGCGGTGTAGATATTTCCATGTTCTTACAGATGGCGGTGTAGATATTTCCATGTTCATAGAGATGGCGGTGTAGATATTTCCATGTTTATGCAGATAGCGGTATAGATATTTCCATGTTTATACAGATGGTGGTGTAGATATTTCCATGTTTATAGAGATGGCTGTCTAGATATTTCCATGTTTACAGAGATAGTGGTGTAGTTATTTCCAAGTTTATAGAGACAGCGTTGTAGCTATTTCCATGTTTATACAGATAGCGGTGAAGATATTTCCATGTTTATACAGATAGCGTTGTAGATATTTCCATGTTTATACAGATAACAGTGTAGATATTTCCATGTTTATAGAGATAATGGTGTAGATAATTTCAATTTTATACAGAGAGCAGTGTAGATATTTCCAAGTTCATACAGATAGCGGTGTAGATATTTCCACGTTTATAGAGATGGCGGTGTAGATATTTCCATGTTCATACAGATGGCGGTGCAGATATTTCCATGTTTATAGGGATGGCGGTGTAGATATTTTCAGGTTTAAACAGATGGCAGTGTAGATATTTCCATGTTTACACAGATAGCGGTGTAGATATTTCCCTGTTTACACAGATAGAGGTGTAGACATTTCCATGTTTACACAGATAGCGGTGTGGATATTTCCATGTTTATGCAGATAGCAGTGTAGATATTTCCATGTTTATACAGATAGCGGTGCGGTTATTTCCATGTTTATACAGATAGTTGGGCAGATATTTCCATGTTTATACAGATAGCGGTGTAGATATTTCCATCTTAATACAGATTGCGGTGTAGATATGTCCATGTTTGTACAGATGGCAGTGTAGATATTTCCATGTTCATACAGATGGCGGTGTAGATATTTCAAAGTTTATAGAGATAGCGCTGTAGTTATTTCCATATTTATAGAGAAAACTGTGTAGATATTTCCATATTTATAGAGAAATCTGTGTAGATATTTCCATGTATATTCAGATAGCTGTGTAGATGTTTCCATGTTCATGCAGATTACGGTGCAGATATTTCCATGTTCATCCAGATGCCGGTGTACATATATCCATGTTCATACAAATGGCGGTGAAGATATTTCCATGTTCATACAGAGGGCGGTGTAGGCATTTCCATGTTCATACAAATGGCGGTGTAGATATTTCCATGTTCATAGAGATGGCGGTGTAGATATTTCCAGGTTCATACAAATGGCGGTGTAGATATTTCTATGTTCATAGAGATGGCGGTGTAGATATTTCCATGTTTATACAGATAGCAGTGTGGTTATTTCCATGCTTATAGGGATACCAGTCTGGATATTTCCATTGATATACAGATAGCTGTGTAGATATTTGCATGTTCATACAGATAGCGGTGTAGATATTTCCATGTTCATACAGATAGCGGTGTAGATATTTCCATGTTCATACAGATAGCGGTGTAGATATTTCCATGTTAATACAGATAGCGGTGTAGATATTTCCATGTTCCTACAGATAGCGGTGTAGATATTTAAATGTTCATACAGTTAGCGGTGTAGATATTTGCATGTTCATACAGATGGCGGTGTAGATATTTACATGTTGATACAGATGGCGGTGTAGATATTTCCACGTTCATACAGATAGCGGTGTAGATATTTCCATGTTCATACAGATAGCGGTGTAGATATTTCCATGTTCATACAGATACCGGTGTAGATATTTCCATGTTCATACCAATAGCGGTGTAGACATTTCCATGTTCATACATTTAGCGGTGTAGATATTTCCATGTTCATACAGATGGCGGTGAAGATATTTACATGTTCATACAGATGGCGGTGTTGATATTTCTATGTTTGTACGGATGGCAGTGTAGATATTTCCATGTTCATAGAGATGGCGGTGTTGATATTTCCATATTTGTAGAGATAGCAGTGTAGTTTTTTCCATGTTTATAGAGATACTAGTGTAGATATTTCCATTGATATACAGATAGCTCTGTAGATATTTGCATGTTCATAGAGATAGCGGTGTAGATATTTCCATGTTCATACAGATAGTGGTGTAGATATTTCCATGTTAATACAGATAGCGGTGTAGATATTTCCATGTTCATACAGATAGCGGTGTAGATATTTCCATGTTCATACAGATAGCGGTGTAGATATTTCCATGTTCATACAGTTAGCAGCTTAGATATTTCCATGTTCATACAGATGGCGGTGTAGATATTTCCATGTTCATACAGATGGCAGTGTAGTTATTTCCATGTTCATACAGAAAGCGGTGTAGATATTTCCATGTTCATACAGATAGCGGTGTAGATATTTCCACGTTCATACCAATAGCGGTGTAGACATTTCCATGTTCATATATTTAGCGGTGTAGATATTTCCATGTTCATACAGATGGCGAAGATATTTCCATGTTCATGCAGATAGCCGTGTAGATATTTCCATGTTCATACAGTTAGCGGTGTAGATATTTCCATGTTCATACAAATGGCGGTGTAGATATTTCCATGTTCATAGAGATGGCGGTGTAGATATCTCCATATTTATACAGATAGCATTGTAGTTATTTCCATGTTTATAGAGATAGCAGTGTAGATATTTCCATTGATATACAGACAGCTGTGTAGATATTTGCATGGTCATACAGATAGCGGTGTAGATATTTCCATGTTCATACAGATAGCGGTGTAGATATTTCCATGTTCATAGAGATAGCGGTGTAGATATTTCCATGTTCATACAGATAACGGTGTAGATATTTCCATGTTCATACAGATAGCGGTGTAGATATTTCCATGTTCATACAATGAGCGGTGTAGATATTTCCATGTTCATACAGATGGCGGTGTAGATATTTCCATGTTCATACAGATGGCGGTATAGATATTTCCATGTTCGTACAGATGGCGTTGTAGATATTTCCATGTTCTTAGAGATGGCGGTGTAGATATCTCCATGTTTATGCAGATAGCGGTATAGATATTTCCATGTTTATACAGATGGTGGTGTAGATATTTCCATGTTCATACAAATGGCGGTGTAGATATTTCCATGTTCATTGAGATGGCGGTGTAGATATTTCCATGTTCATACAAATGGCGGTGTAGATATTTCCATGTTCATAGAGATGGCAGTGTAGATATTTCCATATTTATACAGATAGCAGTGTAGTTATTTCCATGTTTATAGGGATAGCAGTGTAGATATTTTCATTGATATACAGATAGCTGTGTAGATATTTGCATGTTCATACAGATAGCAGTCTACATATTTCCATGTTCATACAGATAGCGGTGTAGATATTTCCATGTTCATACAGATAGCGGTGTAGATATTTCCATGTTCATACAGATAGCGGTGTAGATATTTCCATGTTCATACTGATAGCGGTGTAGATATTTCCATGTTCATACAGGTAGCAGTGTATATATTTCCATGTTCCTACAGTTAGCGGTGTAGATATTTCCATGTTCACACAGATGGCGGTGTAGATATTTACCTGTTCATACAGATGGCGGTGTAGATATTTCCATGTTCATACAGATGGCGGTGTAGATATTTCCATGTTCGTACGGATGGCAGTGTAGATATTTCCATGTTCATACAGGTGGCGGTGTAGATATTTCCATGTTTACAGAGATAGCAGTGTAGTTATTTCGATGTTTATAGAGACAGCTGTGTAGATATTTCCATTGATATACAGATAGCTGTGTAGATATTTGCATGTTCATACAGATAGTGGTGTAGATATTTCCATGTTCGTACACATAGCGGTGTAGATATTTCCATGTTCATACAGATAGCGGTGTAGATATTTCCATGTTCATACAGATAGCGGTGTAGATATTTCCATGTCCATACAGTTAGCGGTGTAGATATTTCCATGTTCATACAGATGGCGGTGTAGATATTTACATGTTCATACAGATGGCGGTATAGATACTTCCATGTTCGTACAGATGGCGTTGTAGATATTTCCATGTTCATAGAGATGGCGGTGTAGATATTTCCATGTTTTTGCAGTTAGCGGTATAGATATTTCCATGTTTATACAGATGGTGGTGTAGATATTTCCATGTTTATAGAGATGGCGGTCTAGATATTTCCATGTATACAGAGATAGTTGTGTAGTTATTTCCAAGTATATAGAGACAGCGTTGTAGATATTTCCATGTTTATACAGATAGCGGTGAAGATATTTCCATGTTTATACAGATAGCGGTGTAGATATTTCCATGTTCATACAGATAGCAGTGTAGATATTTCCATGTTTATAGAGATAGTGCTGTAGATAATTTCAATTTCATAGAGAGAGCAGTGTAGATATTTCCAAGTTCATACTGATAGCGGTGTAGGTATTTCTACGTTTATAGAGATGGCGGTGTAGATATTTCCATGTTCATACAGAGGACGGTGTAGATATTTCCATGTTTACAGGGATGGCGGTGTAGATATTTTCATGTTTACACAGTTGGCGGTGTAGATATTTCCATGTTTACACAGATAGCGGTGTAGACATTTCCATGTTTACACAGATAGCGGTGTGGATATTTCCATGTTTATGCAGATAGCAGTGTAGGTATTTCCATGTTTATACAGATAGCGGTGCGGATATTTCCATGTTTATTCAGATAGCGGTGCGGATATTTCCATGTTTATACAGATAGTTGGGCAGATATTTCCATGTTTATACAGATAGCGGTGTAGATATTTCCATCTTAATTCAGATGGCGGTGTAGATATGTCCATGATCGTACAGATGGCGGTGTAGATATTTCCATGTTCATACAGATGGCGGTGAAGATATTTCAAAGTTTATAGAGATAGCGATGTAGTTATTTCCATATATATAGAGAAATCTGTGTAGATATTTCCATGTATATTCAGATAGCTGTGTAGATATTTCCATGTTCATGAAGATTACGGTGTAGATATTTCCATTTTCATCCAGATGGCGGTGTACATATATCCATGTTCATACAAATGGCGGTGAAGATATTTCCATGCTCATACAGATGGCGGTGTAGGTATTTCCATGTTCATACAAATGTCGGTGTAGATATTTCCATGTTCACAGAGATGGTGGTGTAGAAATTTCCAGGTTCATACAAATGGCGGTGTAGATATTTCCATGTTCATAGAGATGGCGGTGTAGATATTTCCATGTTCATACAGATGGAGAGGATATTTCCATGTTCATGCAGATAGCGTTGTAGATATTTCCATGTTCATACAGTTAGCGGTGTAGATATTTCCATGTTCATACAGATGGCGGTGTAGATATTTCCATGTTCATAGAGATGGCGGTGTAGATATTTCCATATTTATACAGATAGCAGTGTAGTTATTTCCATGTTTATAGAGATAGCATTGTAGATATTTCCAATGATATACAGATAGCTGTGTAGATATTTGCATGGTCATACAGATAGCGGTGTAGATATTTCCATGTTCGTACAGATACCGGTGTAGATATTTCCATGTTCATACAGATAGCGGTGTAGATATTTCCATGTTCATACAGTTAGCGGTGTAGATATCCCCATGTTCATACAAATGACGGTGTAGATATGTCCATGTTTGTACAGATGGCGGTGTAGATATTTCCATGTTCATAGAGATACCATTCTGGATATTTCCATTGATATACAGATAGCTGTGTAGATATTTGCATGTTCATACAGATAGCGTTGTAGATATTTCCATGTTCATACAGATAGCGGTGTAGATATTTCCATGTTCATACAGATAGCGGTGTAGATATTTCCATGTTAATACAGATAGCGCTGTAGATATTTCCATGTTCACACAGATAGCGGTGTAGGTATTTAAATATTCACACAGTTAGCGGTGTAGAGATTTCCATGTTCATACAGATGGCGTTGTAGATATTTACATGTTGATACAGATGGCGGTGTAGATATTTCCATGTTCATACAGATAGCGGTGAAGATATTTCCATGTTCATACAGATAGCGGTGTAGATATTTTCATGTTCATACAGATAGCGGTGTAGATATTTCCATGTTCTTACCAATAGCGTTGTAGACATTTCCATGTTCATACATTTAGCGGTGTAGATATTTCCATGTTCATACAGATGGCGGTGAAGATATTTACATGTTCATACAGACGGCGGTGTAGATATTTCCATGTTTGTACCGATGGCAGTGTAGATATTTCCATGTTCATACAGGTGGCGGTGTAGATATTTCCATGTTTATACAGATAGCAGTGTAGTTATTTCCATGTTAATAGAGATATCGGTGTAGACATTTCCATTGATATACAGATAGCTGTGTAGATATTTGCATGTTCATACAGATAGCGGTGTAGATATTTCCATGTTCATACAGATAGTGGTGTAGCTATTTCCATGTTCATACAGATAGCGGTGTAGATATTTCTATGTTCATACAGAAAACGGTGTAGATATTTCCATGTTCGTACAGACAGCAGTGTAGATATTTCCATGTTCATACAGATAGCGGTGTAGATATTTCCATGTTCATATAGATAGCGGTGTAGATATTTCCATGTTCATACAGATAGCGTTGCGGATATTTCCATGTTTATTCAGATAGCAGTGCGGGTATTTCCATGTTTATACAGATAATTGGGCAGATATTTCCATGTTTATACAGATAGCGGTGTAGATATTTCCATCTTAATACAGATGGCGGTGTAGATATGTCCATGATCGTACAGATGGCGGTGTAGATATTTCCATGTTCATACAGATGGCGGTGTAGATATTTCGAAGTTTATAGAGATAGCGCTGTAGTTATTTCCATATTTATAGAGAAATCTGTGTAGATATTTCCATGTATATTCAGATAGCTGTGTAGATATTTCCATGTTCATGCAGATTACGGTGTAGATATTTTCATGTTCATACTGATGCCGGTGTACAAATATCCATGTTCATACAAATGGCGGTGAAGATATTTCCATGCTCATACAGATGGCGGTGTAGGTATTTCCATGTTCATACAAATGTCGGTGTAGATATTTCCATGTTCATAGAGATGGCGGTGTAGATATTTCCAGGTTCATACAAATGGCGGTGTAGGTATTTCCATGTTCATAGAGATGGCGGTGTAGATATTTCCATGTTTATACAGATAGCAGTGTAGTTATTTCCATGTTTATAGAGATACCATTCTGGATATTTCCATTGATATACAGATAGCTGTGTAGATATTTGCATGTTCATACAGATAGCGGTGTAGATATTTCCATGTTCATACAGATTGCAGTGTAGATATTTCACTGTTCATACAGATAGTGGTGTAGATATTTCCATGTTAATTCAGATAGCGGTGTAGATATTTCCATGTTCATACAGATAGCGGTGTAGATATTTCCATGTTTATACAGATAGCAGTGTAGATATTTCCATGTTTATAGAGATATTGGTGTAGATAATTTCAATTTTATACAGAGAGCAGTGTAGATATTTCCAATTTCATACAGATAGCGGTGTAGATATTTCCACGTTTACAGAGATGGTGGTGTAGATATTTCCATGTTCATACAAATGGCGGTGTAGATATTTCCATGTTCATAGAGATGGCGGTGTAGATATTTCCATGTTCATACAAATGGCAGTGTAGATATTTCCATGTTCATAGAGATGGCGGTGTTGATATTTCCATATTTATAGAGATAGCAGTGTAGTTATTTCCATGTTTATAGAGATAGTACTGTAGATATTTCCATTGATATACAGATAGCTCTGTAGATATTTGCATTTTCATAGAGATAGCGGTGTAGATATTTCCATGTTCATACAGATAGCGGTGTAGATATTTCCATGTTCATACAGATAGCGGTGTAGATATTTCCATGTTCGTACAGATAGCGGTGTAGATATTTCCATGTTCATCTAGATGCCGGTGTACATATATCCATGTTCATACAGATGGCGGTGAAGTTATTTCCAAGTTCATACAGATGGTGGTGTAGATATTTCAATGTTCATACAAATGGCGGTGTAGATATTTCCATGTTCATAGAGATGGCGGTGTAGATATTTCCATGTTCATACAAATGGCAGTGTAGATATTTCCATGTTCATAGAGATGGCGGTGTTGATATTTCCATATTTATAGAGATAGCAGTGCAGTTATTTCCATGTTTATAGAGATAGTAGTGTAGATATTTCCATTGATATACAGATAGCTCTGTAGATATTTGCATGTTCATAGAGATAGCGGTGTAGATATTTCCATGTTCATACAGATAGCGGTGTAGATATTTCCATGTTCATACAGATAGCGGTGTAGATATTTCCATGTTCGTACAGATAGCGGTGTAGATATTTCCATGTTCATCTAGATGCCGGTGTACATATATCCATGTTCATACAGATGGCGGTGAAGTTATTTCCATGTTCATACAGATGGTGGTGTAGATATTTCCATGTTCATACAAATGGCGGTGTAGATATTTCCATGTTCATAGAGATGGCGGTGTAGATATTTCCATGTTCATACAAATGGCGGTGTAGATATTTCCATGTTCATAGAGATGGCGGTGTAGATATTTCCATATTTATACAGATAGCAGTGTAGTTATTTCCATTTTTATAGGGATAGCAGTGTAGATATTTTCATTGATATACAGATAGCTGTGTAGATATTTGAATGTTCATACAGATAGCGGTGTAGATATTTCCATGTTCATACAGATAGCGGTGTAGATATTTCCATGTTTATACAGTTAGCGGTGTAGGTATTTCCATGTTCATACAGATAGCGGTGTAGATATTTCCATGTCCATACAGATAGCCGTGTAGATATTTCCATGTTCATACAGTTTGCGGTGTAGATATTTCCATGTTCATACGGATGGCGGTGTAGATATTTCCATGTTCATACAGATAGTGGTGTTGATATTTCCATGTTCATACCAATAGCGGTGTAGATATTTCCATGTTCATACAGTTAGCGGTGTAGATATTTCCATGTTCATTCAGATGGCGGTGTAGATATTTACATGTTCATACAGATGGCGGTGTAGATATTTCCATGTTCGTATGGATGGCAGTGTAGATATTTCCATGTTCATACAGGTGGCGGTGTAGATATTTCCCTGTTTATACAGATAGCAGTGTAGTTATTTCCATGTTTATAGAGATAGCAGTGTAGGTATTTCCATTGATATACAGATAACTGTGTAGGTATTTGCATGTTCATACAGATAGCGGTGTAGATATTTCCATGTTCGTACAAATAGCGGTGTAGATATTTCCATGTTCATACAGATAACGGTGTAGATATTTGCATGTTCATACAGATAGCGGTGTAGATATTTCCATGTTCATACAGTTAACGGTGTACATATTTCCATGCTCATACAGATGGAGCTGAAGATATTTACATGTTCATACAGATGGCAGTGTAGATATTTCCATGTTCGTACAGATGGCTTTGTAGGTATTTCCATGTTTATACAGATAGCGGTGTAGATATTTCCATGTTTATACAGATAACCGTGTAGATATTTCCAAGTTTATAGAGATAGTGGTGTAGATAATTTCAATTTTATACAGATAGCAGTGTAGATATTTCCAAGTTCATACAGATAGTGGTGTAGATATTTCCACGTATATAGAGATGGCGGTGTAGATATTTCCATGTTCATCCAGATGGCGGTGTAGATATTTCCATGTTCATACAGATGGCGTTTAAGATATTTCCATGTTCATACAGATGGCGGTGTAGATATTTTCATGTTCATACAAATGGCGGTGTAGATATTTCCATGTTCATAGAGATGGCGGTGTAGATATTTCCATGTTCATACCAATGGCGGTGTAGATATTTCCATGTTCATATAGATGTCGGTGTAGATATTTCCATGTTTATACAGATAGCAGTGTAGTTATTTCCATGTTTATAGAGATAGCAGTGTAGATATTTCCATTGATATAGAGATAGGTGTGTAGATATTTGCATGTTCATACAGATAGCGGTGTAGATATTTCCATGTTCATACAGATAGCGGTGTAGATATTTCCATGTTCATACAGATAGCGGTGTAGATATTTCCATGTTCATACAGATAGCGGTGTAGATATTTCCATGTTCATACAGATAGCGGTGTAGATATTTCCATGTTCATACGGTTTGCGGTGTAGATATTTCCATGTTTATAGAGATAGTGGTGTAGTTATTTCCAAGTTTATAGAGACAGCGTTGTAGATATTTCCATGTTTATACAGATAGCGGTGAAGATATTTCCATATTTATACACATAGCGGTGTAGATATTTCCATGTTTATACAGATAGCAGTGTAGATATTTCCATGTTTATAGAGATGGTGGTGTAGATAATTTCAATTTTATACCGAGAGCAGTGTAGATATTTCCAAGTTCATGCAGATAGCGGTGTAGATATTTCCACGTTTATAGAGATGGCGGTGTAGAAATTTCCATGTTCATACTGATGGCGGTGTACATATTTCCATGTTTATAGAGATGGCAGTGTAGATATTTTCATGTTTACACAGATAGCGGTGTGGATATTTCCATGTTTATGCAGATAGCGGTGTAGATATATCCATGTTTATAAAGATAGCGGTGTGGATATTTCCATATTTATACAGATAGTTGGGCAGATATTTCCATGTTTATACAGATAGCGGGGTAGATATTTCCATCTTAATTGCAGATGGCGGTGTAGATATGTCCATGTTCGTACAGATGGCGATGTAGATATTTCCATGTTCGTACAGATGGCGGTGTAGATATTTCGAAGTTTATAGAGACAGCGCTGTAGTTATTTCCATATTTATAGAGAAATCTGTGTAGATATTTCCATGCATAAGCAGACAGCTGTGTAGATATATCCATGTTCATGCAGATAGCCGTGTAGATATTTCCATGTTCATCCAGATGCCGGTGTAGATATATCCATGTTCATACAAATGGCGGTGTAGATATTTCAATGTTCATAGAGATGGCACTGTAGATATTTCCATGTTTATACAGATAGCAGTGTAGTTATTTCCATGTTTATACAGATAGCAGTGTAGATATTTCCATTGATATACAGATAGCTGTGTAGATATTTGCATGTTCATACAGATAGCGGTGTAGATATTTCCACGTTTTTAGAGATGGCGGTGTGGAAATTTCCATGTTCATACTGATGGCGGTGTACATATTTCCATGTTTATAGAGATGGCAGTGTAGATATTTTCATGTTTACACACATGGCGGTGTAGATATTTCCATGTTTACACAGATAGCGCTGTAGACATTTCCATGTTTACACAGATAGCGGTGTGGATATTTCCATGTTTATGCAGATAGCGGTGTAGATATTTCCATGTTTATAAAGATAGCGGTGCGGATATTTCCATATTTATACAGATAGTTGGGCAGATATTTCCATGTTTATACAGACAGCGGTGTAGATATTTCCATCTTAATTGCAGATGGCTGTGTAGATATGTCCATGTTCGTACAGATGGCGGTGTAGATATTTCCATGTTCGTACAGATGGCGGTTTAGATATTTCGAAGTTTATAGGGACAGCGCTGTAGTTATTTCAATATTTATAGAGAAATCTGTGTAGATATTTCCATGCATAAGCAGACAGCTGTGTAGATATTTCCATGTTCATGCAGATAGCGGTGTAGATATTTCCATGTTCATCCAGATGCCGGTGTAGATATATCCATGTTCATACAGATGGCGGTGAAGATATTTCCATGTTCATACAGATGGCGGTGTAGATATTTCGAAGTTTACAGAGATAGCGCTGTAGTTATTTCCATATTTATAGAGAAATCGTTGTAGATATTTCCATGTATATGCAGATAGCTGTGTAGATATTTCCATGTTCATGCAGATAGCGGTGTAGATATTTCCATGTTCATCTAGATGCCGGTGTAGATATATCCATGTTCATACAAATGGCGGTGTAGATATTTCCATGTTCATAGAGATGGCGGTGTAGATATTTCCGAGTTCATACAAATGGCGGTGTAGATATTTCCATGTTCATAGAGATGGCACTGTAGATATTTCCATGTTTATACAGATAGCAGTGTAGTTATTTCCATGTTTATAGAGATAGCAGTGTAGACATTTCCATTGATATACAGATAGCTGTGTAGATATTTGCATGTTCATACAGATAGCGGTGTAGATATTTCCATGTTAATACAGATAGCGGTGTAGATATTTCCATGTTCATACAGATAGAGGTGTAGATATTTCCATGTTCATACAGATAGCGGTGTAGGTATTTCCATGTTCATACAGATAACGGTGTAGATATTTCCATGTTCATACCAATAGCGGTGTGGATATTTCCATGTTCATACAGATGGTGGTGTAGATATTTCCATGTTCATACAGATGGCGGTGTAGATATTTCCATGTTCGTACGGATGGCAGTGTAGATATTTCCATGTTCATACAGGTGGCGGTGTAGATATTTCCATGTTTATACAGATAGCAGTGTAGCTATTTCCATGTTTACAGAGATAGCAGTGAAGATATTTCCATTGATATACAGACAGCTGTGTAGATATTTGCATGTTCATACAGATAGCGGTGTAGATATTTCCATGTTCATACAGATAGCGGTGTCGATATTTCCATGGTGATACAGATAGCGGTGTAGATATTTCCATGTTCATACAGATAGCGGTGTAGATATTTCCATTTTCCTACAGATAGCGGTGTAGGTATTTCCATGTTCATACAGTTAGCGGTGTAGATATTTCCATGTTCATACAGATGGCGGTTTAGATATTTACATGTTCATACAGATGGCGGTGTAAATATTTCCAAGTTCTTACAGATGGCGGTTTAGATATTTCCATGTTCATAGAGATGGCGGTGTAGATATTTCCACGTTTATAGAGATGGCTGTGTAGATATTTCCATGTTCATACAGATGGCGGTGTAGATATTTCCATGTTTATAGAGATGACGGTGTAGATATTTTCAGGTTTATACAGATGGCAGTTTAGATATTTCCATGTTTACACAGATAGCGGTGTAGACATTTCCATGATTACACGGATAGCGGTGTGGATATTTTCATGTTTATGCAGATAGCGGTGTTGATATTTCCATGTTCAGACAGATAGCGGTGTAGATATTTCCATGTTCATACCAATAGCGGTGTAGATATTTCCATGTTCATACAGTTAGCGGTATAGATATTTCCATGTTTATACAGATGGTGGTGTAGATATTTCCATGTTTATGCAGATGGCGGTATGGATATTTCCATGTTTATACAGATGGTGGTGTAGATATTTCCATGTTCATACAGATGGCAGTGTAGATATTTCAAAGTTTATAGAGATAGCGCTGTAGTTATTTCTATATTTATATAGAAATCTGTGTAGATATTTCCATGTATATGCAGATAGCTGTGTAGCTATTTCCATGTTCATGCAGATTGCGGTGTAGTTATTTCCATGTTCATCCAGATGCCGGTGTACATACATCCATGTTCATAGAGATGGCGGTGAAGATATTTCCATGTTCATACAGATGGCTGTGTAGATATTTCCATGTTCATAGAGATGGCGGTGTATCTATTTCCATGTTGATACGGATAGCAGTGTAGTTATTTTCATGTTTATAGAGATAGCAGTGTAGATATTTCCATTGATATACAGATAGCGGTGTAGATATTTCCATGTTCATACAGATAGCGGTGTAGATATTTCCATGTTCATACAGAGAGCGGTGTAGATATTTCCATGTTCATACAGATAGTTGTGTAGATATTTCCATGTTCATACAGATAGCTGTGTAGATATTTCCATTTTCATACAGATAGCGGTGTAGATATTTCCATGTTCATACAGTTAGCGGTGTAGATATTTCCATGTTCATACAGATGGCGGTGTAGATATTTACATGTTCATACAGATGGCGGTGTAGATATTTCAATGTTCGTACGGATGGCAGAGTACATATTTCCATGTTCATACAGGTGGCGGTGTAGATATTTCCATGTTTATACAGATAGCAGTTTAGTTATTTCCATGTTTACAGAGATAGCAGTGTAGATATTTCCATTGATAAACAGATAGCTGTGTAGATATTTGCATATTCATACAGATAGCAGTGTAGATATTTCCATGTTCATACAGATAGCGGTGTAGATATTTCCATGTTCATACAGAGAACGGTGTAGATATTTCCATGTTCATACAGATAGCAGTGTAGATATTTCCATGTTCATACAGATAGCAGTGTAGGTATTTCCATGTTCATACAGTTAGCGGTGAAGATATTTCCATGTTCATACAGATGGCGGTTTAGATATTTACATCTTCATACAGAAGGTGGTGTAATTATTTCCAACTTCTTACAGATGGCGGTGTAGATATTTCCATGTTCATAGAGATGGCGGTGTAGGTATTTCAATGTTTATGCAGATAGCGGTATAGATATTTCCATGTTTTTACAGATGGTGGTGTAGATATTTCCATGTTTATACAAATGGCGGTCTGGATATTTCCTTGTTTATATAGATAGTGGTGTAGTTATTTCAAAGCTTATAGAGACAGCATTGTAGATATTTCCATATTTATACAGATAGCGGTGAAGTTATTTCAATGTTTATACAGATAGCGGTGCAGATATTTCCATGTTTATGCAGATAGCGGGGTAGATATTTCCATATTTATAGACATAGTGGGGTAGATAATTCCAATTTTATACAGATAGCAGTGTAGATATTTCCAAGTTCATACAGATAGCAGTGTAGATATTTCCACTTTTATAGAGATGGCGGTGTAGATATTTCCATGTTCATACACATGGCGGTGTAGATATTTCCATGTTTATAGAGCTGGCGGTGTAGATATTTTCATGCTTACACAGATGGCAGTGTAGATATTTCCATGTTTCCACAGATAGCGGTGTAGACATTTCTATGTTTACACAGATAGCGGTGTGGATATTTCCATGTTTATGCAGATAGCGGTGTTGATATTTCCATGTTTATACAGATAGCGGTGTGGTTATTTCCATGTTTGTACAGACAGTCGTGCAGATATTTCCATGTTTATACAGATAACGGTGTAGATATTTCCATCTTAAAACAGATGGAGGTGTAGATATGTCCATGTTCGTACAGATGGCAGTGTAGATATTTCCATGTTCATACAGATGGCGGTGTAGATATTTCGAAGTTTACAGAGATAGCACTGTAGTTATTTCCATATTTATAGAGAAATCTGTGTAGATATTTCTATGTATATGCAGATAGCTGTGTAGATATTTCCATGTTCTTGCAGATAGCGGTGTAGATATTTCCATGTTCATCCAGATGCCGGTGTACATATATCCATGTTCATACAGATGGCGTTGAAGATATTTCCATGTTCATACAGATGGTGGTGTAGGTATTTCCATGTTCATACAAATGGCGGTGTAGATATTTCCATGTTCATAGAGATGGCGGTGTAGATATTTCCAGGTTCATACAAATGGCGGTGTAGATATTTCCATGTTCATAGAGATGGCCGTGTAGATATTTCCATGTTTATACAGATAGCAGTGTAGTTATTTCCATGTTTATAGAGATACCAGTGTGGATATTTCCATTGATATACAGATAGCTGTGTAGATATTTACATGTTCATACAGATAGCGGTGTAGATATTTCCATGTTCATACAGATAGCGGTGTTGATATTTCCATGTTCATACAGATCGCGGTGTAGATATTTCCATGTTCATACAGATAGCGGTGTAGATATTTCCATGTTCATACAGATAGCGGTGTAGATATTTCCATGTACATACAGTTAGCGGTGTAGATATTTCCATGTTCATACAGATGGCGGTGTAGGTATTTACATGTTCATACAGATGGCGGTGTAGATATTTCCATGTTCATACAGATAGCGGTGTAGAGATTTCCATATTCATACATATAGCGGTGTAGATATTTTCATGTTGATACAGATAGCAGTCTAGATATTTCCAGGTTCATACCAATAGCGGTGTAGACATTTCCATGTTAATACAGTTAGCAGTGTAGATATTTCCATGTTCATACAGATGGTGGTGTAGATATTTACATGTTCATACAGATGGCGGTGTAGATATTTCCATGTTCGTACAGATGGCAGTGTAGATATTTCCATGTTCATACGGGTGGCGGTGTAGATATTTCCATGTTTTTTACAGATAGCAGTGTAGTTATTTCCATGTTTATAGAGATAGCAGTGTAGATATTTCCATTGATATAGAGATATCTGTGTAGATATTTGCATGGTCATACAGGTAGCGGTGTAGATATTTCCATGTTCGTACAGATAGCGGTGTAGATATTTCCATGTTCATACAGATAGCGGTGTAGATATTTCCATGTTCATATAGATAACGGTGTAGATATTTCCATGTTCATACAGTTAGCGGTGTAGATATTTCCATGTTCATACAGATGGCGGTATAGATATTTCCATGTTCATACAGATGGCGGTGTAGATATTTCCATGTTCATAGAGATGGCGGTGTATATATTTCCATGTTTATGCAGATAGCGGTATAGATATTTCCACGTTTATACAGATGGTGGTGTAGATATTTCCATGTTTATAGAGATGGCGGTCTAGATATTTCCATGTTTACAGAGATAGTGGCGTAATTATTTCCAAGTTTATAGAGACAGCGTTGTAGATATTTCCATGTTTATACAGAGAGCGGTGAAGATATTTCCATGTTTATACAGATAGCGGTGAAGATATTTCCATGTTTATACAGATAGCAGTGTAGATATTTCCATGTTTATAGAGGTAGTGGTGTAGATAATTACAATTTAATACAGAGAGCAGTGTAGGTATTTCCAAGTTCATTCAGATAGTGGTGTACATATTTCCACGTTTATAGAGATGGCGGTGTAGATATTTCCATGTTCATACAGAGGACGGTGTAGATATTTCCATGTTTATTGGGATGGCGGTGTAGATATTTTCATGTTTACACAGATGGCGGTGTAGATATTTCCATGTTTACACAGATAGCGGTGTAGACATTTCCATGTTTACACAGATAGCGGTGTGGATATTTCCATGTTTATTCAGATAGCAGTGCGGATATTTCCATGTTTATACAGATAGTTGGGCAGATATTTCCATGTTTTTACAGATAGCTGTGTAGATATTTCCATTTTCATACAGATAGCGGTGTAGATATTTCCATGTTCATACAGTTAGCGGTGTAGATATTTCCATGTTCATACAGATGGCGGTGTAGATATTTACATGTTCATACAGATGGCGGTGTAGATATTTCAATGTTTGTACGGATGGCAGAGTAGATATTTCCATGTTCATACAGGTGGCGGTGTAGATATTTCCATGTTTATACAGATAGCAGTTTAGTTATTTCCATGTTTACAGAGATAGCAGTGTAGATATTTCCATTGATAAACAGATAGCTGTGTAGATATTTGCGTATTCATACAGATAGCAGTGTAGATATTTCCATGTTCATACAGATAGCGGTGTAGATATTTCCATGTTCATACAGAGAACGGTGTAGATATTTCCATGTTCATACAGATAGCAGTGTAGATATTTCCATGTTCATACAGATAGCAGTGTAGGTATTTCCATGTTCATACAGTTAGCGGTGAAGATATTTCTATGTTCATACAGATGGCGGTTTAGATATTTACATGTTCATACAGAAGGCGGTGTAATTATTTCCAAGTTCTTACAGATGGCGGTGTAGATATTTCCATGTTCATAGAGATGGCGGTGTAGATATTTCCATGTTTATGCAGATAGCGGTATAGATATTTCCATGTTTTTACAGATGGTGGTGTAGATATTTCCATGTTTATACAAATGGCGGTCTGGATATTTCCATGTTTATAGAGATAGTGGTGTAGTTATTTCAAAGCTTATAGAGACAGCATTGTAGATATTTCCATATTTATACAGATAGCGGTGAAGTTATTTCCATGTTTATAGAGATAGCGGTGTAGATATTTCCATGTTTATGCAGATAGCGGGGTAGATATTTCCATGTTTATAGACATAGTGGGGTAGATAATTCCAATTTTATACAGATAGCAGTGTAGATATTTCCAAGTTCATACAGATAGCAGTGTAGATATTTCCACTTTTATAGAGATGGCGGTGTAGATATTTCCATGTTCATACACATGGCGGTGTAGATATTTCCATGTTTATAGAGCTGGCGGTGTAGATATTTTCATGCTTACACAGATGGCAGTGTAGATATTTCCATGTTTCCACAGATAGCGGTGTAGACATTTCTATGTTTACACAGATAGCGGTGTGGATATTTCCATGTTTATGCAGATAGCGGTGTTGATATTTCCATGTTTATACAGATAGCGGTGCGGTTATTTCCATGTTTGTACAGACAGTCGTGCAGATATTTCCATGTTTATACAGATAACTGTGTAGATATTTCCATCTTAAAACAGATGGAGGTGTAGATATGTCCATGTTCGTACAGATGGCGGTGTAGATATTTCCATGTTCATACAGATGGCGGTGTAGATATTTCGAAGTTTACAGAGATAGCACTGTAGTTATTTCCATATTTATAGAGAAATCTGTGTAGATATTTCTATGTATATGCAGATAGCTGTGTAGATATTTCCATGTTCTTGCAGATAGCGGTGTAGATATTTCCATGTTCATCCAGATGCCGGTGTACATATATCCATGTTCATACAGATGGCGGTGAAGATATTTCCATGTTCATACAGATGGCGGTGAAGATATTTCCATGTTCATACAGATGGTGGTGTAGGTATTTCCATGTTCATACAAATGGCGGTGTATATATTTCCATGTTCATAGAGATGGCGGTGTAGATATTTCCATGTTCATACAAATGGCGGTGTAGATATTTCCATGTTCATAGAGATGGCGGTGTAGATCTTCCCATGTTTATACAGATAGCAGTGTAGTTATTTCCATGTTTATAGAGATAGCAGAGTAGATATTTCCATTGATATACAGATAGCGGTGTAGATATTTCCATGTTCGTACAGATGGCGGTGTAGATATGTCCATGTTCGTACTGATGGTGGTGTAGATATTTCCATGTTCGTTCAGATGGCTGTGTAGATATTTGGAAGTTTATAGAGATAGCGCTGTGGCTATTTCCATATTTTTAGGGAAATCTCCGTAGATATTTCCATGTATATGCAGATAGCTGTGTAGATATTTCCATGTTCTTGCAGATAGCGGTGTAGATATTTCCATGTTCATCCAGATGCCAGTGTACATATATCCATGTTCATACAGATGGCGGTGTAGATATTTCCATGTTAATGGAGATGGCGGTGTAGATATTTCCAGGTTCATACAAATGGCGGTGTAGATATTTCCATGTCCATAGAGATGGCCGTGTAGATATTTCCATGTTTATACAGATAGCAGTGTAGTTATTTCCATGTTTATAGAGATAGCAGTGTAGATATTTCCATTGATATACAGATAGCTGTGTAGATATTTGCATGTTCATACAGATAGCGGTGTAGATATTTCCATGTTCATACAGATAGCGGTGAAGATATTTCCATGTTCATACAGATAGAGGTGTAGATATTTCCATGTTCATACAGATAGCGGTGTAGGTATTTCCATGTTCATACAGATAACGGTGTAGATATTTCCATGTTCATACCAATAGCGGTGTGGATATTTCCATGTTCATACAGATGGTGGTGTAGATATTTCCATGTTCATACAGATGGCGGTGTAGATATTTCCATGTTCGTATGGATGGCAGTGTAGATATTTCCATGTTCATACAGGTGGCGGTGTAGATATTTCCATGTTTATACAGATAGCAGTGTAGCTATTTCCATGTTTACAGAGATAGCAGTGAAGATATTTCCATTGATATACAGATAGCTGTGTAGATATTTGCATGTTCATACAGATAGCGGTTTAGATATTTCCATGTTCATACAGATAGCGGTGTCGATATTTCCATGGTGATACAGATAGCGGTGTAGATATTTCCATGTTCATACAGATAGCGGTGTAGATATTTCCATTTTCCTACAGATAGCGGTGTAGGTATTTCCATGTTCATACAGTTAGCGGTGTAGATATTTCCATGTTCATACAGATGGCGGTTTAGATATTTACATGTTCATACAGATGGCGGTGTAAATATTTCCAAGTTCTTACAGATGGCGGTTTAGATATTTCCATGTTCATAGAGATGGCGGTGTAGATATTTCCACGTTTATAGAGATGGCTGTGTAGATATTTCCATGTTCATACAGATGGCGGTGTAGATATTTCCATGTTTATAGAGATGACGGTGTAGATATTTTCAGGTTTATACAGATGGCAGTGTAGATATTTCCATGTTTACACAGATAGCGGTGTAGACATTTCCATGATTACACGGATAGCGGTGTGGATATTTTCATGTGTATGCAGATAGCGGTGTTGATATTTCCATGTTCAGACAGATAGCGGTGTAGATAATTCCATGTTCATACAGTTAGCGGTTTAGATATTTCCATGTTCATACAGATGGCGGTGTAGATATTTACATGTTCATACAGATGGCGGTGTAGTTATTTCCATGTTCATACAGATAGCGGTGTAGATATTTCCATCTTCATACAGATAGCGGTGTAGATATTTACATGTTCATACAGATAGCGGTGTAGATATTTCCAAGTTCATACCAAGAGCTGTGTAGACATTTCCATGTTCATGTATTTAGCGGTGTAGATATTTCCATGTTCATACAGATGGCGAAGATATTTCCATGTTCATACAGATAGCGGTGTAGATATTTCCATGTTCATACAGTTAGCGGTGTAGATATTTCCATGTTCATACAGATGGCGGTGTAGATAATTCCATGTTCATAGAGATGGCGGTGTAGATATTTCCATATTTATACAGATAGCAGTGTAGTTATGTCCATGTTTATAGAGATAGCAGTGTAGGTATTTCCTTTGATATACAGATAGCTGTGTAGATATTTGCATGGTCATACAGTTAGCGCTGTAGATATTTCCATGTTCGGACAGATAGCGGTGTAGATATTTCCATGTTCATACAGATAGCATTGTAGATATTTCCATGTTCATACAGATAACGGTGTAGATATTTCCATGTTCATACAGATAGCAGTGTAGATGTTTCCATGTTCATACAGTTAGCGGTGTAGATATTTCCGTGTTCATACAGATGGCGGTGTAGATATTTTCATGTTCATACAGATGGCGGTATAGATATTTCCATGTTCGTACAGATGGCGTTGTAGATATTTCCATGTTCATAGAGATGGTGGTATAAATATTTCCATGTTTATGCAGATAGCGGTATAGATATTTCCATGTTTATACAGATGGTGGTGTAGATATTTCCATGTTTATGGAGATGGCGGTGTAGATATTTCCATGTTCATGGAGATGGCGGTGTAAATATTTCCATGTTTATAGGGATGGCGGAGTTGATATTTTCATGTTTACACAGATGGCGGTGTAGATATTTCCATGTTTACACAGATAGCGGTGTAGACATTTCCATGTTTACACAGATAGCGGTGTGGATATTTCCATGTTTATGCAGATAGCGGTGTAGATATTTCCATATTTATACAGATAGCGGTGCGGATATTTCCATGTTTATACAGATAGTTGGGCAGATATTTCCATGTTTATACAGATAGCGGTGTAGATATTTCCATCTTAATACAGATGGCGGTGTAGATATGTCCATGTTTGTACAGATGGCGGTGTAGATATTTCCATGTTCATACAGATGGCGGTGTAGATATTTCGAAGTTTATAGAGATAGCGCTGTAGTTATTTCCATATTTAAAGAGAAATCTTTGTAGATATTTCCGTGTATATTCAGATAGCTGTGTAGATATTTCCATGTTCATGCAGATAGCGGTGTAGATATTTCCATGTTCATCCAGATGCCGGTGTACATATATCCATGTTCATACAGATGGCGGTGTAGATATTTACCTGTTCATACAGATGGCAGTATCAATATTTTCAAGTTCGCAGAGATGGCGGTGTAGATATTTGCATGTTCATAGAGATGGCGGTGTAGATATTTCCATGTTTATACACATAGCGGTATAGATATTTCCATGTTTATACAGATGGTGGTGTAGATATTTCCATGTTTATAGAGATGGTGGTCTTGATATTTCCATGTTCACAGAGATAGTGGTGTAGTTATTTCCAAGTTTATAGAGACAGCGTTGTAGATATTTCCATGTTCATACAGATAGCGGTGTAGATATTTCCTTGTTCATACAGATAGCGGTGTAGATATTTCCATGTTCATACCAATAGCGGTGTAGACATTTCCATGTTCATGTATTTAGCGGTGTAGATATTTCCATGTTCATACAGATGGCGAAGATATTTCCATGTTCATACACATAGCGGTGTAGATATTTCCATGTTCATACAGTTAGCGGTGTAGATATTTCCATGTTCATACAGATGGCGGTGTAGATATTCCCATGTTCATAGAGATGGCGGTGTAGACAGTTCCATATTTATACAGATAGCAGTGTAGTTATTTCCATGTTTATAGAGATAGCAGTGTAGATATTTCAATTGATATACACATAGCTGTGTAGATATTTGCATGGTCATACAGATAGCGGTGTAGATATTTCCATGTTCGTACAGATAGCGGTGTAGATATTTCCATTTTCATACAGATAGCATTGTAGATATTTCCATGTTCATACAGGTAACGGTGTAGATATTTCCATGTTCATACAGATAGCGGTGTAGATATTTCCATGTTCATACAGATGGCGGTGAAGATATTTCCATGTTAATACAGATGGTCATGTAGATATTTCCATGTTCATACAAATGGCGGTGTAGATATTTCCATGTTCATAAAAATGGCGGTGTAGATAGTTCCATGTTCATAGAGATGGCGGTGTTGATGTTTCCATATTTATAGAGATATCAGTGTAGTTATTTCCATGTTTATAGAGTTAGTAGTGTAGATATTTCCATTGATATACAGATAGCTGTGTAGATATTTGCATGTTCATACAGATAGCGGTGTAGATATTTCCATGTTCATAGAGATGGCGGTGTAGATATTTACATGTTCATACAGATGGCGGTGTAGATATTTCCATGTTAATACAGGTGGCGGTGTAGATATTTCCATGTTTATACAAATAGCAGTGTAGTTATTTCCATGTTTATAGAGAGAGCTGTGTAGATATTTCCATTGATATACAGATAGCTGTGTAGATATTCGCATGTTCATACAGATAGCGGTGTAGATATTTCCATGTTCATACAGATAGCGGTGTAGATATTTCCATGCTCGTACAGATAACGGTGTAGATATTTCCATGTTCCTACAGATAGCAGTGTAGATATTTCCATGTTCATACAGTTAGCGGTGTAGATATTTCCATGTTCATACAGATGGCGGTGTAGATATTTACATGTTCATACAGATGGCAGTATAGATATTTGCATGTTCGCAGAGATGGCGGTGTAGATATTTGCATGTTCATAGAGATGGCGGTGTAGATATTTCCATGTTCATACAAATGGCGGTGTAGATATTTACATGTTCATACAGATGGCGGTGTAGATATTTCCATGTTCATACAGATAGCGGTGTAGATGTTTCCATGTTCATACAGATAGCAGTGTAGATAATTTCATGTTCATAGAGATAGCGGTGTAGATATTTCCATGTTCATACAGATAGCGGTGTAGATATTTCCATGTTCATACCGATAGCGGTGTAGATATTTCCATGTTCATACAGATAGCAGTGTAGATATTTCCATGTTCATACAGATGGCGGTGTAGATATTTGCATGTTCATAGAGATGGCGGTGTAGGTATTTCCATGTTTATGCACATAGCGGTATAGATATTTCCATGTTTATACAGATGGTGGTGTAGATATTTCCATGTTTATAGAGATGGTGGTCTAGATATTTCCATGTTTACAGAGATACTGGTGTAGTTATTTCCAAGTTTATAGAGACAGAGTTGTAGATATTTCCGTGTTCATACAGATAGCGGTGTAGATATTTCCATGTTAATACAGATAGTGGTGTAGATATTTCCATGTTCATACCAATAGCGGTGTAGACATTTCCATGTTCATGTATTTAGCGGTGTAGATATTTCCATGTTCATACAGATGGCGAAGATATTTCCATGTTCATACACATAGCGGTGTAGATATTTCCATGTTCATACAGTTAGCGGTGTAGATATTTCCATGTTCATACAGATGGCGGTGTAGATATTTCCATGTTCATTGAGATGGCGGTGTAGATAGTTCCATATTTATACAGATAGCTGTGTAGTTATTTCCATGTTTATAGAGATAGCAGTGTAGATATTTCCATTGATATACTCATAGCTGTGTAGATATTTGCATGGTCATACAGATAGCGGTGTAGATATTTCCATGTTCATACAGATAGCGGTGTAGATATTTCCATGTTCATACAGATAGCGGTGTAGATATTTCCATGTTCATATAGATAGCGGTTTAGATATTTCCATGTTCATACTGATGGCGGTGTAGATATTTACAAGTTCATACAGATGGCGGTGTAGTTATTTCCATGTTCATACAGATACCGGTGTAGGTATTTCCATCTTCATACAGATAGCGGTGTAGATATTTCCATGTTCATACAGATAGCGGTGTAGATATTTCCATGTTCATACCAATAGCGGTGTAGACATTTCCATGTTCATGTATTTAGCGGTGTAGATATTTCCATGTTCATACAGATGGCGAAGATATTTCCATGTTCATACAGATAGCGGTGTAGATATTTCCATGTTCATACAGTTAGCGGTGTAGATATTTCCATGTTCATAGAGATGGCGGTGTAGATATTTCCATGTTCATAGAGATGGCGGTGTAGATATTTCCATATTTATACAGATAGCAGTGTAGTTATTTCCATGTTTATAGAGATAGCAGTGTAGATATTTCCAATGATATACAGATAGCTGTGTAGATATTTGCATGGTCATACAGATAGCGCTGTAGATATTTCCATGTTCGTACAGATAGCGGTGTAGATATTTCCATGTTCATACAGATAGCATTGTAGATATTTCCATGTTCATACAGATAACGGTGTAGATATTTCCATGTTCATACAGATGGTGGTGTAGATATTTCCATGTTTATAGAGATGGCGGTCTAGATATTTCCATGTTTACAGAGATAGTGGTGTAGTTATTTCCAAGTTTATAGAGACAGCGTTGCAGATATTTCCATGTTCATACAGATAGCAGTGTAGAGATTTCCATGTTCATACAGATAGCGGTGTATATATTTCCATGTTCATACCAATAGCGTTGTAGACATTTCCATGTTCATGTTTTTAGCGGTGTAGATATTTCCATGTTCATACAGATGGCGAAGATATTTCCATGTTCATACACATAGCGGTGTAGATATTTCCATGTTCATACAGTTAGCAGTGTAGATATTTCCATGTTCATAGAGATGGCGGTGTAGATATTTCCATATTTATAGAGATAGTAGTGTAGTTATTTCCATGTTTATAGAGATAGCAGTGTAGATATTTCCATTGATATACACATAGCTGTGTAGATATTTGCATGGTCATACAGATAGCGGTGTAGCTATTTCCATGTTCATACAGTTAGCGGTGTAGATATTTCCATGTTCATACAGATGGCGGTGTGGATATTTTCATGTTCATACAGGTGGCGGTATAGATATTTCCATGTTCGTACAGGTGGCGTTGTAGATATTTCCATGTTCATAGAGATGGTGGTGTAGATATTTCCATGTTTATGCAGATAGCGGTATAGATATTTCCTTGTTTATGCAGATGGTGGTGTAGATATTTCCATGTTTATAGGGATGGCGGTGTAGATATTTTCATGTTTACACAGATGGCGGTGTAGATATTTCCATGTTTACACAGATAGCAGTGTAGACATTTCCATGTTTACACAGATAGCGGTGTGGATATTTCCATGTTTATGCAGATAGCAGTGTAGATATTTCCATGTTCATACAGATAACGGTGTAGATATTTCCATGTTCATACAGATAGCAGTGTAGATGTTTCCATGTTCATACAGTTAGCGGTGTAGATATTTCTATGTTTATACACATAGCGGTGTAGATATTTCCATGTTCGTACAGATGGTGGTGTAGATACTTCCATGTTTATAGAGATGGCGGGGTAGATATTTTCATGTTTACACAGATGGCGGTGTAGATATTTCCATGTTTACACAGATAGCGGTGTAGACATTTCCATGTTTACACAGATAGCGTTGTGGATATTTCCAGGTTTATGCAGATAGCGTTGTAGATATTTCCATGTTTATGCAGATAGCGGTGCGGTTATTTCCATGTTTATACAGATAGTGGTGGAGATATTTCCATGTTTATACAGATAGCGGTGTAGATATTTCCATGTTCATACAGATGGCGGTGTAGATATGTCCATGTTCGTACAGATGGCGATGTAGATATTTCCATGTTCATACAGATGGCGGTGTAGATATTTCGAAGTTTATAGAGATAGCGCTGTAGTTATTTCCATATTTATAGAGAAATCTGTGTAGATATTTCCATGTATATGCGGATAGCTGTGTAGATATTTCCATGTTCATACAGATAGCGGTGTAGATATTTCCATGTTCATAGAGATAACGGTGTAGATATTTACATCTTCATACAGATAGCGGTACAGATATTTCCATGTTCATACAGTAATCGGTGTAGATATTTCCATGTGCATACAGATGGCAGTGTAGATATTTACATGTTCATTCAGATGTCGGTTTAGATATTTCCATGTTCGTACAGATGGCGTTGTAGAAATTTCCATGTTCATAGAGATGGTGGCGTAGATATTTCCATGTTTATGCAGATAGCGGTATAGATATTTCCATGTTTATACAGATGGTGGTGTAGATATTTCCAAGTTCATAGAGATGGCGGTGTAGATATTTCCATATTTATAGAGATAGTAGTGTAGTTATTTCCATGTTTATAGAGATAGCAGTGTAGATATTTCCATTGATATACAGATAGCTGTGTATATATTTGCATGTTCATAGAGGTAGCGGTGTAGATATTTGCATGTTCATAGAGATAGCGGGGTATATATTTCCATGTTTATACAGATAGCGGTGTAGATATGTCCATGTTCATACAGATAGCGGTGTAGATATTTCCATGTTCATACAGATAGCGGTGTAGATATTTCCATGTTCATACAGTTAGCGGTGTAGATATTCCCATGTTCATACAGATGGCGGTGTAGATATTTCCATGTTGATACAGATAGCGTTGTAGATATTTCCATGTTCATACAGATAGGGTTGTAGATATTTCCATGTTTATACAGATAACCGTGTAGATATTTCCATGTTTATAGAGATAGTGGTGTAGATAATTTCAATTTTATTCAGATAGCTGTGTAGATATTTGCAAATTCATATAGATAGTGGTGTAGATATTTCCACGTTTATAGAGATGGCGGTGTAGATATATCCATGTTCATCCACATGGCGGTGTAGATATTTCCATGTTCATACAGGTGGCGGTGAAGATATTCCCATGTTCATACAGATGGCGGTGTAGATATTCCCATGTTCATACAGATAGCGGTGCGGATATTTCCATGTTAATACAGACAGTTGGGCAGACATTTCCATGTTCATACAGAGGGCGGTGTAGAAATTTCCATGTTCATACAGATGGCGGTGTAGATATTTCGAAGTTTATAGAGATAGCGCTATAGTTATTTCCATATTTATAGAGAAATCTGTGTAGATATTTCCATGTATATGCAGATAGCTGTGTAGATATTTCCATGTTCATGCAGATAGCGGTGTAGATATTTCCATGTTCATCCAGATGCCGGTGTAGATATTTCCATGCTCATACAGATGGCGGTGAAGATATTTCCATGTTCATACAGATGGCGGTGTAGATATTTCCATGTTCATACAAATGGCGGTGTAGATATTTCCATGTTCATAGAGATGGCGGTGTAGATATTTCCATGTTCATACAAATGGCGGTGTAGATATTTCCATGTTCATAGAGATGGCGGTGTAGATATTTCCATGTTTACAGAGATAGTGGTGTAGTTATTTCCAAGTTTATAGAGACAACGTTGTAGATATTTCCATGTTTATACAGATAGCGGTGAAGATATTTCCATGTTTATACAGATAGCGGTGTAGGTATTTCCATGTTTATACAGATAGCAGTGTAGATATTTCCATGTTTATAGAGATAGTGGTGTAGATAATTTCAATTTTATACAGAGAGCAGTGTAGATATTTCCAAGTTCATACAGATAGCGGTGTAGATATTTCCACGTTTATAGAGATGGCGGTGCAGATATTTCCATGTTCATACAGATGGCGGTGTAGATATTTCCATGTTTATGGGAATGGCGGTGTAGATATTTTCATGTTTACACAGAGGGCGGTGTAGATATTTCCATGTTTACACAGATAGCGGTGTAGACATTTCCATGTTTACACAGATAGTGGAGTGGATATTTCCATGTTTATGCAGATAGCAGTGCAGATATTTCCATGTTTATACAGATAGTTGGGCAGATATTTCCATGTTCATACAGATAGCGGTGTAGACATTTCCATGTTCATACAGTTAGCGGTGTAGATATTTCCATGTTCATACAGATGGTGGTGTAGATATTTCCATGTTCATACAGATGGTGGTGTAGATATTTCCATGTTCGCACAGATGGCGGTGTAGATATTTCCATGTTCGCACAGATGGCGGTGTAGATATTTCCAAGTTCATAGAGATGGCGGTGTAGATATTTCCAGGTTTATGCAGATAGCGGTACAGATATTTCCATGTTTATACAGATGGTGGTGTAGGTATTTCCATGTCTATACAGATGGCGGTCAAGATATTTCCGTGTTTATAGAGATAGTGGTGTAGTTCTTTCCAAGTTTATAGAGACAGCGTTGTAGATATTTCCATGTTTATACAGATAGCGGTGAAGATATTTCCATGTTTATACAGATAGCGGTGTAGATATTTCCATGTTTATACAGATATCAGTGTAGATATTTCCATGTTTATAGAGATAAAAGTGTAGATAATTTCAATTTTATACAGATAGCAGTGTAGATATTTCCAAGTGCATACAGATAGCGGTGTAGATATTTCCTCGCTTATAGAGATGGCGGTGTAGATATTTCCATGTTCATACAGATGCCGGTGTAGATATATCCATGTTCATACAGATGGCGGTGAAGATATATCCATGTTCATACAGATGGCGGTGTAGATATTTCCATGTTCGCACAAATGGCGGTGTAGATATTTCCATGTTCATAGAGATGGCGGTGTAGATATTTCCATGTTCATACAAATGGCGGTGTAGGTATTTCCATGTTCATAGAGATGGCGGTGTAGATATTTCCAGGTTTATACATATAGCAGTGTAGTTATTTCCATGTTTATAGAGATAGTGGTGTAGATAATTTCAATTTCATGCAGATATCTGTGTAGATATTTGCATGTTCATACAGATAGCGGTGTAGATATTTCCATGTTCATACAGATAGCGATGTAGATATTTCCATGTTCATACAGATAGCAGTGTAGATGTTTCCATGTTCATGCAGATAGCGATGTAGATATTTCTATGTTCATACCAATAGCAATGTAGATATTTCCATGTCCATACAGTGAGCGGTGTAGATATTTCCATGTTCATACAGATGGCGGTGTAGATATTTACATGTTCATACAGATGGCGGTGGAGATATTTCCATGTTTGTACGGATGGCAGTGTAGATATTTCCATGTTCGTTCAGATAGTGGTGTAGATATTTCCATGTTCATACAGATAACGGTGTAGATATTTCCATGTTCATACAGATAGCAGTGTAGATATTTCCATGTTCGTACAGATAGCGGTGAAGATATTTCCATCTTTATACAGATAGCGGCGTAGATATTACCATGTTTATACAGATAGCAGTGTAGATATTTCCATGTTTATAGAGATAGTGGTGTAGATAATTTCAATTTTATACAGAGAGCAGTGTAGATATTTCCAAGTTCATACAGATGGTGGTGTCGATATTTCCACGTTCATACAAATGGCGGTGTAGATATTTCCATGTTCTTCCAGATAGCGGTGTAGTTATTTCCATGTTCATTCAGATAGCGGTGTTGATATTTCCATGTTCATACAGATAACGGTGTAGATATTTCCATGTTCATACAGATAGCGGTATAGATATTTCCATGTTCGTATAGATGGCGGTGTAGATATTTCCATGTTCATAGAGATGGCAGTGTAGATGTTTCCATGTTTATGCAGATAGCGGTATAGATACTTCCATGTTTATTCAGATGGTGGTGTAGATATTTCCATGTTTATAGAGATGGAGGTCTAGATATTTCCATGTTTACAGAGATAGTGGTGTAGTTATTTCCAAGTTTATAGAGAGAGCATTGTAAATATTTCCATGTTTATAAAGATAGCTGTGATGATATTTCCTTGTTTATACAGAGAGCGGTGTAGATATTTCCATGTTTATAGAGATAGTGGTGTAGATAATTTCAATTTTATACAGAGAGCAGTGTAGATATTTCCAAGTTCATACAGATGGCGGTGTAGATATTTCCACATTTATAGAGATGGCGGTGTAGATATTTCAATGTTCATACAGATGGCGGTGTAGATATTTCCATGTTTATAGGGATGGTGGTGTAGATATTTTCATGTTTACACAGATGGCGGTGTAGATATTTCCATGTTTACACAGATAGCGGTGTGGATATTTCCATGTTTATGCAGATAGCTGTGTAGATATTTGCATGTTCATACAGATAGCGGTGTAGATATTTCCATGTTCATACAGATAGCGGTGTAGATATTTCCATATTCATACAGATAGCGGTGTAGATATTTCCATGTTCATACAGATAGCGGTGTAGATATTTCCATGTTCAAACAGATAGCGGTGTAGATATTTCCATGTTCATACAGTTAGCGGTGTAGATATTTCCATGTTCATACAGATGGCGGTGTAGATATTTACATGCTCATACAGATGGTGGTGTAGATATTTCCATGTTCATAGAGATAGCGGTGTAGAGATTTCCATGTTCATACAGATAGCGGTGTAGATATTTCCATGTTGATACAGATAGCGGTGTAGAGATTTCCATGTTCATACAGATAGCGGTGTAGATATTTCCATGTTCATACAGATAGCGGTATAGATATTTCCATGTTTATACAGATGGTGGTGTGGATATTTCCATGTATATAGAGATGGCGGTCTAGATATTTCCATGTTTACAGAGATAGTGGTGTAGTTATTTCCAAGTTTATAGAGACAGCGTTGTAGATATTTCCATGTTTATACAGATAGCAGTGAAGGTATTTCCATGTTTATACAGATAGCGGTGTAGACATTTCCATGTTTATGCAGATAGCAGTGAAGCTATTTCCATGTTTATACAGATAGCGGTGTAGACATTTCCATGTTTATGCAGATAGCAGTGAAGATATTTCCATGTTTATAGAGATAGTGGTGTAGATAATTTCAATTTTATACAAAGTGCAGTGTAGATATTTCCAAGTTCATACAGATAGTGGTGTAGGTATTTCCAGGTTCATACAAATGGCGGTGTAGATATTTACATGTTCATACAAATGGCGGTATAGTTATTTCCATGTTCGTACAGATGGCGGTGTGGATATTTCCATGTTCATACCAATAGCGGTGTAGATATTTCCATGTTCATACAGATAGCGGTGTAGATATTTCCATGTTCATACAGAAGGCGGTGTAGATATTTACATGTTCATACGGATGGCGGTGTAGATATTTCCATGTTCGTACGGATGGCAGTGTAGATATTTCCATGTTCATACAGGTGGTGGTGTAGATATTTCCATGTTTATAAAGATAAAAGTGTAGTTATTTCCATGTTTATAGAGACAGCTGTGTAGATATTTCCATGTTCGTACAGATAGCGGTGTAGATATTTCCATGTTCGTACAGATAGCGGTGTAATAGATATTTCCATGTTCATACAGATAACGGTGTAGATATTTCCGTGTTCATACAGATAGCGGTGTAGATATTTCCATGTTCATACAGTTAGCGGTGTAGATATTTCCATGTTCATACAGATGGCGGTATAGATATTTTCATGTTCATACAAATGGCGATATAGATATTTCCATGTTCGTACAGATGGCGGTGTAGATATTTCCATGTTCATAGAGATGGCGGTGTAGATATTTCCATGTTTATGCAGATAGCGGTATAGTTATTTCCATGTTTATACAGATGGTTGTGTAGATATTTCCATGTTTATATAGATGGCGGTATAGATATTTCCATGTTTACAGAGATAGTGGTGTAGTTATTTCCAAGTTTATAGAGACAGCGTTGTAGATATTTCCATGTTTATACAGATAGCGGTATAGATATTTCCATGTTTATACAGATGGTGGTGTGGATATTTCCATGTATATAGAGATGGCGGTCTAGATATTTCCATGTTTACAGAGATAGTGGTGTAGTTATTTCCAAGTTTATAGAGACAGCGTTGTAGATATTTCCATGTTTATACAGATAGCAGTGAAGATATTTCCATGTTTATACAGATAGCGGTGTAGACATTCATGTTTATGCAGATAGCAGTGAAGATATTTCCATGTTTATAGAGATAGTGGTGTAGATAATTTCAATTTTATACAAAGTGCAGTGTAGATATTTCCAAGTTCATACAGATAGTGGTGTAGATATTTCCAGGTTCATACAAATGGCGGTGTAGATATTTACATGTTCATACAAATGGCGGTATAGTTATTTCCATGTTCGTACAGATGGCGGTGTGGATATTTCCATGTTCATAAAAATAGCGGTGTAGATATTTCCATGTCCATACAGATAGCGGTGTAGATATTTCCATGTTCATACAGAAGGCGGTGTAGATATTTACATGTTCATACAGATGGCGGTGTAGATATTTCCATGTTCGTACGGATGGCCGTGTAGATATTTCCATGTTCATACAGGTGGCGGTGTAGATATTTCCATGTTTATACAGATAGCAGTGTAGTTATTTCCATGTTTATAGAGACAGCTGTGAAGATATTTCCATTGATATACAGATAGCTGCGTAGATATTTGCATGTTCATACAGATATCGGTGTAGATATTTCCATGTTTGTACAGATAGCGGTGTAGATATTTCCATGTTCATACAGATAGCGGTGTAGTAGATATTTCCATGTTCATACAGATAGCGGTGTAGATATTTCCATGTTCATACAGATAGCGGTGTAGATATTTCCATGTTCATACAGATGGCGGTGTAGATATTTACATGTTCATTCAGATGGCGGTGTAGATATTTCCATGTTCATACAGATGGCGGTGTAGATATTTACATGTTCATTCAGATGGCGGTGTAGATATTTCCATGTTCATACAAATAGCGGTGTAGATATTTCCATGTTCATACAGATAGCGGTGTAGTTATTGCCATGTTTATAGAGATAGCAGTGTAGATATTTCCATTGATATACAGATAGCTGTGTAGATATTTGCGTGTTCATAGAGATAGCGGTGTAGATATTTTCATGTTCATACAGACAGCGGTGTAGATTTTTCCATGTTCATACTATTAGCGGTGTAGATATTTCCATGTTCATACAGATAGTGGTGTAGATATTTCCATGTTCATACAGTTAGCTGTGTAGATATTTCCATGTTCATACAGATGGCGGTGTAGATATTTACATGTTCATGCAGATGGCGGTGTAGATATTTCCATGTTCATACAGATAGCGGTGTAGATATTTACATGTTCATACAGATAGCGGTGTAGATATTTCCATGTTCATACAGATAGAGGCGTAGATATTTCCATGTTCATACCAATAGCGGTGTAGACATTTCCATGTTCATACATTTAGCGGTGTAGATATTTCCATGTTCATACAGATGGCGGTGAAGATATTTCCATGTTCATACAGATGGCGGTGTAGATATTTCCATGTTTGTACGGATGGCTGTGTAGATATTTCCATGTTCATACAGGTGGCGGTGTAGATATTTCCATGTTTATACAGATAGCAGTGTAGTTATTTCCATGTTAATAGAGATAGCTGTGTGGATATTTCCATTGATATACAGATAGCTGTGTAGATATTTGCATGTTCATACAGATAGCAGTGTAGATGTTTCCATGTTCGTACAGATAGCGGTGTAGATATTTCCATGTTCATACAGATAGCGGTGTAGATATTTCCATGTTCATAAAGATAACGGTGTAGATATTTACATGTTCATAGAGACAGCGGTGTAGATATTTCCATGTTCATACAGTTAGCGGTGTAGATACTTCCATGTTCATACAGATGGCGGCGTAGATATTTACATGTTCATACAGATGGCGGTATAGATATTTCCATGTTCGTACAGATGGCGGTGTAGATATTTCCATGTTCATACAGATAGCGGTATAGATATTTCCATGTTTATACAGATGGTGGCGTAGATATTTCCATGTATATAGAGATGGCGGTCTAGATATTTCCATGTTTACAGAGATAGTGGTGTAGTTATTTCCAAGTTTATAGAGACAGCGTTGTAGATATTTCCATGTTTATACAGATAGCGGTGAAGATATTTCCATGTTTATACAGATAGCGGTGTAGACATTCATGTTTATGCAGATAGCAGTGAAGATATTTCCATGTTTATAGAGATAGTGGTGTAGATAATTTCAATTTTATACAAAGTGCAGTGTAGATATTTCCAAGTTCATACAGATAGTGGTGTAGATATTTCCAGGTTCATACAAATGGCGGTGTAGATATTTACATGTTCATACAAATGTCGGTATAGTTATTTCCATGTTCGTACAGATGGCGGTGTGGATATTTCCATGTTCATAAAAATAGCGGTGTAGATATTTCCATGTTCATACAGATAGCGGTGTAGATATTTCCATGTTCATACAGAAGGCGGTGTAGATATTTACATGTTCATACAGATGGTGGTGTAGATATTTCCATGTTCGTACGGATGGCCGTGTAGATATTTCCATGTTCATACAGGTGGCGGTGTAGATATTTCCATGTTTATACAGATAGCAGTGTAGTTTTTTCCATGTTTATAGAGACAGCTGTGTAGATATTTCCATTGATATACAGATAGCTGTGTAGATATTTGCATGTTCATACAGATAACGGTGTAGATATTTCCATGTTTGTACAGATAGCGGTGTAGATATTTCCATGTTCATACAGATAGCGGTGTAGTAGATATTTCCATGTTCATACAGATAACGGTGTAGATATTTCCGTGTTCATACAGATAGCGGTGTAGATATTTCCATGTTCATACAGTTAGCGGTGTAGATATTTCCATGTTCATACAGATGGCGGTGTAGATATTTCCATGTTCATACAGATAGCGGTGTAGATATTTCCATGTTCATACAGATAGCGGTGTAGTTATTGCCATGTTTATAGAGATAGCAGTGTAGATATTTCCATTGATATACAGATAGCTGTGTAGATATTTGCGTGCTCATAGAGATAGCGGTGTAGATATTTTCATGTTCATACAGATAGCGGTGTAGATATTTCCATGTTCATACTGTTAGCGGTGTAGATATTTCCATGTTCATACAGATAGTGGTGTAGATATTTCCATGTTCATACAGTTAGCTGTGTAGATATTTCCATGTTCATACAGATGGCGGTGTAGATATTTACATGTTCATGCAGATGGCGGTGTAGATATTTCCATGTTCATACAGATAGCGGTGTAGATATTTACATGTTCATACAGATAGCGGTGTAGATATTTCCATGTTCATACAGATAGAGGCGTAGATATTTCCATGTTCATACCAATAGCGGTGTAGACATTTCCATGTTCATACATTTAGCGGTGTAGATATTTCCATGTTCATACAGATGGCGGTGAAGATATTTCCATGTTCATACAGATGGCTGTGTAGATATTTCCATGTTTGTACGGATGGCTGTGTAGATATTTCCATCTTCATACTGGTGGCGGTGTAGATATTTCCATGTTTATACAGATAGCAGTGTAGTTATTTCCATGTTAATAGAGATAGCTGTGTGGATATTTCCATTGATATACAGATAGCTGTGTAGATATTTGCATGTTCATACAGATAGCAGTGTAGATATTTCCATGTTCGTACAGATAGCGGTGTAGATATTTCCATGTTCATACAGATAGCGGTGTAGATATTTCCAAGTTCATAAAGATAACGGTGTAGATATTTCCATGTTCATAGAGACAGCGGTGTAGATATTTCCATGTTCATACAGTTAGCGGTGTAGATACTTCCATGTTCATACAGATGGCGGCGTAGATATTTACATGTTCATACAGATGGCGGTATACATATTTCCATGTTCGTACAGATGGCGGTGTAGATATTTCCATGTTCATACAGATAGCGGTATAGATATTTCCATGTTTATACAGATGGTGGCGTAGATATTTCCATGTATATAGAGATGGCGGTCTAGATATTTCCATGTTTACAGAGATAGTGGTGTAGTTATTTCCAAGTTTATAGAGACAGCGTTGTAGATATTTCCATGTTTATACAGATAGCGGTGAAGATATTTCCATGTTTATAGTGATAGCGGTGTAGATATTTCCATGTTTATACAGATAGCAGTGTAGATATTTCCATGTTTATAGAGATAGTGGTGTAGATAATTTCAATTTTATACAGAGAGCAGTGTAGATATTTCCAAGTTCATACAGATAGCGGTGTAGATATTTCCACGTTTATAGAGATGGTGGTGTAGATATTTCCATGTTCATACAGAAGACGGTGTAGATATTTCCATGTTTATAGGGAAGGCGGTGTAGATATTTTCATGTTTACACAGATGGCGGTGTAGATATTTCCATGTTTACACGGATAGCGGTGTAGACATTTCCATGTTTACACAGATAGCAGTGTGGATATTTCCATGTTTATGCAGATAGCAGTGTAGATATTTCCATGTTTATACAGATAGCGGTGCGGATATTTCCATGTTTATTCAGATAGCGGTGCGGATATTTCCATGTTTATACAGATAGTTGGGCAGATATTTCCATGTTTATACAGATAGCGGTGTAGATATTTCCATCTTAATACAGATGGCGGTGTAGATATGTCCATGTTTGTACAGATGGCGGTGTAGATATTTCCATGTTCATACAGATGGCGGTGTAGATATTTCGAAGTTTATAGAGATAGCGTTGTAGTTATTTCCATAATTATAGAGAAATCTGTGTAGATATTTCCATGTATATTCAGATAGCTGTGTAGATATTTCCATGTTCATGCAGATAGCGGTGTAGATATTTCCATCTTCATCCAGATGCCGGTGTACATGTATCCATGTTCATACAGATGGCGGTGAAGATATTTCCATGTTCATACAGATGGTGGTGTAGATATTTCCATGTTCATACAAATGGCGGTGTAGATATTTCCATGTTCATAGAGATGGTGGTGTAGATATTTCCATGTTCATACAAATGGTGGTGTAGATATTTCCATGTTCATAGAGATGGCGGTGTAGATATTTCCATATTTATAGAGATAGCAGTGTAGTTATTTCCATGTTTATAGAGATAGCAGTGTTGATATTTCCATTGATATACAGATAGCTGTGTAGATATTTGCATGTTCATAGAGTTAGCGGTGTAGATATTTCCATGTTCATGCAGATAGCGCTGTAGATATTTCCATGTTCATACAGATACCGGTGTAGATATTTCCATGTTCATACAGATAGCGGTGTAGATATTTCCATGCTCATACAGATAGCGGTGTAGATAATTCCATGTTCATACAGTTAGCGGTGTTGATATTTCCATGTTCATACAGATGGCGGTGTAGATATTTACATGTTCATACAGATGGCGGTGTAGATATTTCCATGTTCATACAGATAGCGGTGTAGGTATTTCCATGTTCATACAGATAGCGGTGTAGATAATTCCATGTTCATACAGTTAGCTCTGTAGATATTTCCATGTTCATACAGATGGCGGTGTAGGTATTTGTATGTTCATACAGATGGCGGTGTAGATATTTCCATGTTCATACAGATAGCGGTGTAGATATTTCCATGTTCATACAGATAGCGGTGTAGATATTTGCATGTTCATGCAGATAGCGTTGTAGATATTTCCATGTTCGTACAGATAGCGGTGTAGATATTTCCATGTTCATACAGATAGCGGTGTAGGTATTTCCATGTTCATACAGATAACGGTGAAGATATTTCCATGTTCATACAGATGGTGGTGTAGATATTTCCATGTTCATACAGATGGCGGTGTAGATATTTCCATGTTCATACAGATGGCGGTGAAGATATTTCCATGTTTATACAGATAGCAGTGTAGTTATTTCCATGTTAATAGAGATAGCTGTGTGGATATTTCCATTGATATACAGATAGCTGTGTAGATATTAGCATGTTCAAACAGATAGCGGTGTAGATATTTCCATGTTCGTACAGATAGAAGTGAAGATATTTCCATGTTTATACAGATAGCGGCGTAGATATTTCCATGTTTATACAGATAGCAGTGTAGGTATTTCCATGTTTATAGAGATAGTGGTGTAGATAATTTCAATTTTATACAGAGAGCAGTGTAGATATTTCCAAGTTCATACAGATAGTGGTGTCGATATTTCCAGGTTCATACAAATGGCGGTGTAGATATTTCCATGTTCTTCCAGATAGCGGTGTAGTTATTTCCATGTTCATTCAGATAGCGGTGTTGATAATTCCATGTTCATACAGATAACGGTGTAGATATTTCCATGTTCATACAGATAGCGGTATAGATATTTCCATGTTCGTACAGATGGCGGTGTAGATATTTCCATGTTCATAGAGATGGCGGTGTGGATATTTCCATGTTTATGCAGATAGCGGTATAGATATTTCCATGTTTATTCAGATGGTGGTGTAGATATTTCCATGTTTATAGAGATGGAGGTCTAGATATTTCCATGTTTACAGAGATAGTGGTGTAGTTATTTCCAAGTTTATAGAGACAGCGTTGTAAATATTTCCATGTTTATACAGATAGCTGTTAAGATATTTCCTTGTTTATACAGAGAGCGGTGTAGATATTTCCATGTTTATACAGATAGCAGTGTAGATATTTCCATGTTTATAGAGATAGTGGTGTAGATAATTTCAATTTTATACAGAGAGCAGTGTAGATATTTCCAAGTTCATACAGATAGCGGTGTAGATATTTCCACGTTTATAGAGATGGCGGTGTAGATATTTCCATGTTCATACAGATGGCGGTGTAGATATTTCCATGTTTATAGGGATGGCGGTGTAGATATTTTCATGTTTACACAGATGGCGGTGTAGATATTTCCATGTTTACACAGATAGCGGTGTAGACATTTCCATGTTTACACAGATAGCGGTGTGGATATTTCCATGTTTATGCAGATAACAGTGTAGATATTTCCATGTTTATACAGATAGCGGTGCGGATATTTCCATGTTTATACAGATAGTTGGGCAGATATTTCCATGTTTATACAGATAGCGGTGTAGATATTTCCATCTTAATACAGATGGCGCTGTAGACATGTCCATGTTCGTACAGATGGCGGTGTAGAATTTCCATGTTCATACAGATGGCGGTGTAGATATTTCGAAGTTTATAGAGATAGCGCTGTAGTTATTTCCATATTTATAGAGAAATCTGTGTAGATATTTCCATGTATATTCAGATAGCTGTGTAGATATTTCCATGTTCATGCAGATAGCGGTGTAGATATTTCCATGTTCATCCAGATGCCGGTGTACATATATCCATGTTCATACCGATGGCGGTGAAGATATTTCCATGTTCATACAGATGGCGGTTTAGGTATTTCCATGTTCATACAAATGACGGTGTAGATATTTCAATGTTCATAGAGATTGCGGTGTTCATATTTCCAGGTTCATACAAATGGCGGTGTAGATATTTCCATGTTCATAGAGATGGCGGTGTAGTTATTTCCAAGTTTATACAGATAGCAGTGTAGTTATTTCCATGTTTATAGAGATACCAGTCTGGATATTTCCATTGATATACAGATAGCTGTGTAGATATTTGCATGTTCATACAGATAGCGGTGTAGATATTTCCATGTTTATACAGATAGCGGTGTAGATATTTCCATATTCATACAGATAGCGGTGTAGATATTTCCATGTTCATACAGATAGCGGTGTAGGTATTTCCATGTTCATACAGATAGCGGTGTAGATATTTCCATGTTTATAGAGATAGTGGTGTAGATAATTTTAATTTTATACAGAGAGCAGTGTAGATATTTCCAAGTTCATACAGATAGCGGTGTAGATATTTCCACGTTTATAGAGATGGTGGTTTAGATATTTCCATGTTCATACAGAAGACGGTGTAGATATTTCCATGTTTATAGGGATGGCGGTGTAGATATTTTCATGTTTACACAGATGGCGGTGTAGATATTTCCATGTTTACACGGATAGCGGTGTAGACATTTCCATGTTTACACAGATAGCAGTGTGGATATTTCCATGTTTATGCAGATAGCAGTGTAGATATTTCCATGTTTCTACAGATAGCGGTGCGGATATTTCCATGTTTATTCAGATAGCGGTGCGGATATTTCCTTGTTTATACAGATAGTTGGGCAGATATTTCCATGTTTATACAGATAGCGGTGTAGATATTTCCATCTTAATACAGATGGCGGTGTAGATATGTCCATGTTTGTACAGATGGCGGTGTAGATATTTCCATGTTCATACAGATGGCGGTGTAGATATTTCGAAGTTTATAGAGATAGCGTTGTAGTTATTTCCATAATTATAGAGAAATCTGTGTAGATATTTCCATGTATATTCAGATAGCTGTGTAGATATTTCCATGTTCATGCAGATAGCGGTGTAGATATTTCCATCTTCATCCAGATGCCGCTGTACATGTATCCATGTTCATACAGATGGCGGTGAAGATTTTTCCATGTTCATACAGATGGTGGTGTAGATATTTCCATGTTCATACAAATGGCGGTGTAGATATTTCCATGTTCATAGAGATGGTGGTGTAGATATTTCCATGTTCATACACTTAGCGGTGTAGATATTTCCATGTTCATACAGATGGCGGTGTAGTTATTTACATGTTCATACAGATGGCGGTGTAGATATTTCCATGTTCATACAGATAGCGGTGTAGAGATTTCCTTGTTCATACAGATAGCGGTGTAGATATTTCCATGTTGATACAGATAGCGGTGTAGATATTTCCATGTTCATACAGATAGCGATGTAGATATTTCCATGTTGATACAGATAGCGGTGTAGATATTTCCATGTTCATACCAATAGCGATGTAGTCATTTCCATGTTCATACAGTTAGCGGTGTAGATATTTCCATGTTCATACAGATGGCGGTATAGATATTTCCATGTCCATACAGACGGCGGTATAGATATTTCCATAATCGTACAGATAGCGGTGTAGAGATTTCCATGTTCATACAATTAGCGGTGTAGATATTTCCATGTTCATACAGATGGCTGTGTAGATATTTCCATGTCGATACAGATGGCGGTATAGATATTTCCATGTTCGTACAGATAGCGGTGTAGATATTTCCATGTTCATACAGATAGCGGTATAGATATTTCCATGTTTATACAGATGGAGGTGTGGATATTTCCATGTATATAGAGATGGCGGTCTAGATATTTCCATGTTTACAGAGATAGTGGTGTAGTTATTTCCAAGTTTATAGAGACAGCGTTGAAGATATTTCCATGTTTATACAGATAGCAGTGAAGATATTTCCATGTATATACAGATAGCGGTGTAGACATTTCCATGTTTATGCAGATAGCAGTGAAGATATTTCCATGTTTATAGAGATAGTGGTGTAGATAATTTCAATTTTATACAAAGTGCAGTGTAGATATTTCCAAGTTCATACAGATAGTGGTGTAGATATTTCCAGTTTCATACAAATGGCGGTGTAGATATTTACATGTTCATACAAATGGCGGTATAGTTATTTCCATGTTTGTACAGATGGCGGTGTGGATATTTCCATGTTCATACCAATAGCGGTGTAGATATTTCCATGTTTATACAGTTAGCGGTGTAGATATTTCCATGTTCATACAGAAGGCGGTGTAGATATTTACATGTTCATACAGATGGCGGTGAAGATATTTCCATGTTCGTACGGATGGCAGTGTAGATATTTCCATGTTCATACAGGTGGCGGTGTAGATATTTCCATGTTCATACAGATAGCGGTGTAGATATTTCCATGTTCTTACAGATAGCGGTGTAGATAATTCCATGTTCATAGAGTTAGCTGTGTAGATATTTCCATGTTCATACAGATGGCGGTGTAGATATTTACATGTTCATACAGATGGCGGTGTAGATATTTCCATGTTCATACAGATAGCGGTGTAGATATTTCCATGTTCATACAGACAGCGGTGTAGATATTTCCATGTTCATACAGATAACGGTGAAGATATTTCCATGTTCATACAGATGGCGGTGTAGATATTTCCATGTTTGTAAGGATGGCAGTGTAGATATTTCCATGTTCATACATGTGGCGGTGTAGATATTTCCATGTTTATACAGATAGCAGTGTAGTTATTTCCATGTTAATAGAGATAGCTGTTTGGATATTTCCATTGATATACAGATAGCTGTGTAGATATTTGCATGTTCAAACAGATAGCGGTGTAGATATTTCCATGTTCATACAGATAGCGGTGAAGATATTTCCATGTTTATACAGATAGCGGTGTAGATATTTCCATGTTTATACAGATAGCAGTGTAGATATTTCCATGTTTATAGAGATAGTGGTGTAGATAATTTCAATTTTATACAGAGAGCAGTGTAGATATTTCCAAGTTCATACAGATAGTGGTGTCGATATTTCCAGGTTCATACAAATGGCGGTGTAGATATTTCCATGTTCTTCCAGATAGCGGTTTAGTTATTTCCATGTTCATTCAGATTGCGGTGTTGATATTTCCATGTTCATACAGATAACGGTGTAGATATTTCCATGTTCGTACAGATGGCGGTGTAGATATTTCCATGTTCATAGAGATGGCGGTGTAGATATTTCCATGTTTATGCAGATAGCGGTATAGATATATCCATGTTTATTCAGATGGTGGTGTAGATATTTCCATGTTTATACAGATGGAGGTCTAGATATTTCCATGTTTACAGAGATAGTGGTGTAGTTATTTCCAAGTTTATAGAGACAGTGTTGTAAATATTTCCATGTTTATACAGATAGCTGTGAAGATATTTCCTTGTTTATACAGAGAGCGGTGTAGATATTTCCATGTTTATACAGATAGCAGTGTAGATATTTCCATGTTTATAGAGATAGTGGTGTAGATAATTTCAATTTTATACAGAGAGCAGTGTAGATATTTCCAAGTTCATACAGATAGCGGTGTAGATATTTCCACGTTTATAGAGATGGCGGTGTAGATATTTCCATGTTCATACAGATGGCGGTGTAGATATTTCCATGTTTATAGGGATGGCGGTGTAGATATTTTCATGTTTACACAGATGGCGGTGTAGATATTTCCATGTTTACACAGATAGCGGTGTAGACATTTCCATGTTTACACAGATAGCGGTGTGGATATTTCCATGTTTATGCAGATAACAGTGTAGATATTTCCATGTTTATACAGATAGCGGTGCGGATATTTCCATGTTTATACAGATAGTTGGGCAGATATTTCCATGTTTATACAGATAGCGGTGTAGATATTTCCATCTTAATACAGATGGCGGTGTAGACATGTCCATGTTCGTACAGATGGCGGTGTAGAATTTCCATGTTCATACAGATGGCGGTGTAGATATTTCGAAGTTTATAGAGATAGCGCTGTAGTTATTTCCATATTTATAGAGAAATCTGTGTAGATATTTCCATGTATATTCAGATAGCTGTGTAGATATTTCCATGTTCATGCAGATAGCGGTGTAGATATTTCCATGTTCATGCAGATGCCGGTGTACATATATCCATGTTCATACCGATGGCGGTGAAGATATTTCCATGTTCATACAGATGGCGGTTTAGGTATTTCCATGTTCATACAAATGACGGTGTAGATATTTCAATGTTCATAGAGATTGCGGTGTACATATTTCCAGGTTCATACAAATGGCGGTGTAGATATTTCCATGTTCATAGAGATGGCGGTGTAGATATTTCCAAGTTTATACAGATAGCAGTGTAGTTGTTTCCATGTTTATAGAGATACCAGTCTGGATATTTCCATTGATATACAGATAGCTGTGTAGATATTTGCATGTTCATACAGATAGCGGTGTAGATATTTCCATGTTTATACAGATAGCGGTGTAGATATTTCCATATTCATACAGATAGCGGTGAAGATATTTCCATGTTCATAAAGATAGCGGTGTAGGTATTTCTATGTTCATACAGATAGCGGTGTAAATATTTCCATGTTCATACACTTAGCGGTGTAGATATTTCCATGTTCATACAGATGGCGGTGTAGATATTTACATGTTCATACAGATGGCGGTGTAGATATTTCCATGTTCATACAGATAGCGGTGTAGAGATTTCCATGTTCATACAGATAGCGGTGTAGATATTTCCATGTTCATACAGATAGCGGTGTAGATAATTCCATGTTCATACAGTTAGCGGTGTAGATATTTCCATGTTCATACAGATGGCGGTGTAGATATTTACATGTTCATACAGATGGCCGTGTAGGTATTTCCATGTTCATACAGATAGCGGTGTAGATATTTCCATGTTCATACAGATAGAGGTGTAGATAATTCCATGTTCATACAGTTAGCTTTGTTGATATTTCCATGTTCATACAGATGGCGGTGTAGTTATTTACATGTTCATACAGATGGCGGTGAAGATATTTCCATGTTCATACAGATAGCGGTGTAGATATTTCCATGTTCATACAGATAGCGGTGTAGATATTTCCATGTTCATACGGATGGCGGTGTAGATATTTCCATGTTCATACCAATACCGGTGTAGACATTTCCATGTTCATACATTTAGCGGTGTAGATATTTCCATGTTCATACAGATGGCGGTGAAGATATTTCCATGTTCATACAGATGGCGGTGTAGATATTTCCATGTTTGTACGGATGGCTGTGTAGATATTTCCATGTTCATACAGGTGGCGGTGTAGATATTTCCATGTTTATACAGATAGCAGTGTAGTTATTTCCATGTTAATAGAGATAGCTGTGTGGATATTTCCATTGATATACAGATAGCTGTGTAGATATTTGCATGTTCATACAGATAGCGGTGTAGATATTTCCATGTTCGTACAGATAGCGGTGTAGATATTTCCATGTTCATACAGATAGCGGTGTAGATATTTCCATGTTCGTACAGATAACGGTGTAGATATTTCCATGTTCATACAGACAGCGGTGTCGATACTTCCATGTTCATACCGATGGCGGTGTAGATATTTACATGTTCATTCAGATGGCGGTATAGATATTTCCATGTTCATACAGATGGCGGTGTAGATATTTCCATGTTCATACAGATAGCGGTAGAGATATTTCCATGTTTATACAGATGGTGGTGTAGATATTTCCATGTATATAGAGATGGCGGTCTAGATATTTCCATGTTTACAGAGATAGGGGTGTAGTTATGTCCAAGTTTATAGAGACAGCGTTGTAGATATTTCCATGTTTATACAGATAGCAGTGAAGATATTTCCATGTTTATACAGATAGCGGTGTAGATATTTCCATGTTTATACAGATAGCAGTGTAGGTATTTCCATGTTTATAGAGATAGTGGTGTAGATAATTTCAATTTTATACAGAGAGCAGTGTAGATATTTCCAAGTTCATACAGATAGCGGTGTAGATATTTCCACGTTTATAGAGATGGTGGTGTAGATATTTCCATGTTCATACAGAAGACGGTGTAGATATTTCCATGTTTATAGGGATGGCGGTGTAGATATTTTCATGTTTACACAGATGGCGGTGTAGATATTACCATGTTTACACGGATAGAGGTGTAGACTTTTCCATGTTTACACAGATAGCGGTGTGGATATTTCCATGTTTATGCAGATAGCAGTGTAGATATTTCCATGTTTATACAGATAGCGGTGCGGATATTTCCATGTTTATTCAGATAGCGGTGCGGATATTTCCATGTTTATACAGATAGTTGGGCAGATATTTCCATGTTTATACAGATAGCTGTGTAGATATTTCCATCTTAATACAGATGGCGGTGTAGATATGTCCATGTTTGTACAGATGGCGGTGTAGATATTTCCATGTTCATACAGATGGCGGTGTAGATATTTCGAAGTTTATAGAGATAGCGCTGTAGTTATTTCCATAATTATAGAGAAATCTGTGTAGATATTTCCATGTATATTCAGATAGCTGTGTGGATATTTCCATCTTCATGCAGATAACGGTGTAGATATTTCCATGTTCATCCAGATGCCGGTGTACATATATCCATGTTCATAGAGATGGCGGTGAAGATATTTCCATGTTCATACAGATGGTGGTGTAGATATTTCCATGTTCATACAAATGGCAGTGTAGATATTTCCATGTTCATAGAGATGGTGGTGTAGATATTTCCATGTTCATACAAATGGTGGTGTAGATATTTCCATGTTCATAGAGATGGTGGTGTAGATATTTCCATATTTATGGAGATAGCAGTGTAGTTATTTCCATGTTTATTGAGATAGCAGTGTTGATATTTCCATTGATATACAGATAGCTGTGTAGATATTTGCACGTTCATAGAGATAGCGGTCTAGATATTTCCATGTTCATACAGATAGCGGTGTAGATATTTCCATGTTCATACAGATAGCGGTGTAGATATTTCCATGTTCATACAGATAGCGGTGTAGATATTTCCATGCTCATACAGATAGCGGTGTAGATAATTCCATGTTCATACAGTTAGCGGTGTTGATATTTCCATGTTCATACAGATGGCGGTGTAGATATTTACATGTTCATACAGATGGCGGTGTAGATATTTCCATGTTCATACAGATAGCGGTGTAGATATTTCCATGTTCATACAGATAGCGGTGGAGATAATTCCATGTTCATACCGTTATCTCTGTAGATATTTCCATGTTCATACAGATGGCGGTGTAGATATTTACATGTTCATACAGATGGCGGTGTAGATATTTCCATGTTCATACAGATAGCGGTGTAGAGATTTCCATGTTCATACAGATAGCGGTGTAGATATTTCCATGTTCATACAGATAGCGGTGTAGATATTTCCATGTTCATACCAATAGCGGTGTAGACATTTCCATGTTCATACATTTAGCGGTGTAGATATTTCCATGTTCATACAGATGGCGGTGAAGTTATTTCCATGTTTATACAGATGGCAGTGTAGATATTTCCATGTTTGTACGGATGGCAGTGTAGATATTTCCATGTTCATACAGGAGGCGGTGTAGGTATTTCCATGTTTATACTGGTAGCAGTGTATTTATTTCCATGTTAATAGAGATAGCTGTGTGGATATTTCCATTGATATACAGATAGCTGTGTAGATATTTGCATGTTCATACAGATAGCGGTGTAGATATTTCCATGTTCGTACAGATAGCGGTGTAGATATTTCCATGTTCATAAAGTTAGCGGTGTAGATATTTCCATGTTCATACAGATGGCGGTGTAGATATTTCCATGTCCATACAGATGGCGGTATAGATATTTCCATTTTCGTACAGATAGCGGTGTAGATATTTCCATGTTCATACAGTTAGCTCTGTAGATATTTCCATGTCCATACAGATGGCGGTATAGATATTTCCATGTTCGTACAGATAGCGGTGTAGATATTTCCATGTTCATACAGATAGCGGTATAGATATTTCCATGTTTTTACAGATGGTGGTGTGGATATTTCCATGTATATAGAGATGGCGGTCTAGATATTTCCATGTTTACAGAGATAGTGGTGTAGTTATTTCCAAGTTTATAGAGACAGCGTTGTAGATATTTCCATGTTTATACAGATAGCAGTGAAGGTATTTCCATGTTTATACAGATAGCGGTGTAGACATTTCCATGTTTATGCAGATAGCAGTGAAGATATTTCCATGTTTATAGAGATAGTGGTGTAGATAATTTCAATTTTATACAAAGTGCAGTGTAGATATTTCCAAGTTCATACAGATAGTGGTGTAGATATTTCCAGGTTCATACAAATGGTGGTGTAGATATTTACATGTTCATACAAATGGCGGTATAGTTATTTCCATGTTCGTACAGATGGCGGTGTGGATATTTCCATGTTCATACCAATAGCGGTGTAGATATTTCCATGTTCATACAGATAGCGGTAGAGATATTTCCATGTTTATACAGATGGTGGTGTAGATATTTCCATGTTCATACAGAAGGCAGTGTAGATATTTACATGTTCATACAGATGGCGGTGTAGATATTTCCATGTTCGTACGGATGGCAGTGTAGATATTTCCATGTTCATACAGGTGGCGGTGTAGATATTTCCATGTTTTTACAGATAGCACTGTAGTTATTTCCATGTTTATAGAGACAGCTGTGTAGATATTTCCATTGATATACAGATAGCTGTGTAGATATTTGCATGTTCATACAGATAGCGGTGTAGGTATTTCCATGTTTATTCAGATCGCGGTGTAGATATTTCCATATTCATACAGTTAGCGGTGTAGATATTTCCATGTTAATATAAATGGCGGTGCAGATATTTCCATGTTTATACAGATAGCAGTGTAGATATTTCCATGTTTATAGAGATAGCAGTGTAGATATTTCCATTGATATACAGATAGCTGTGTAGATTTTGGCATGTTCATACACATAGCGGTGTAGATATTTCAATGTTCATACAGATAGCGGTGTAGATATTTCCATGTTCGTACAGAGAGCGGTGTAGGTATTTCCATGTTCATACAGATAGCGGTGTAGATATTTCCATGTTCATACAGATGGCGGTGTAGATATTTCCATGTTCATTCAGTTAGCGGTGTAGATATTTCCATGTTCATACAAATGGCGTTGTAGATATTTCCATGTTCATAGAGATGGTGGTGTAGATATTTCCATGTTCATACAAATGGCGGTGTAGTTATTTCCATGTTCATAGAGATGGCGGTGTAGATCTTTCCATGTTTATACAGATAGCAGTGTAGTTATTTCCATGTTTATAGAGATAGCAGTGTGGATATTTCCATTGATATTCAGATAGCTGTGTAGGTATTTACATGTTCATACAGATAGCGGTGTAGACATTTCCATGTTCGTACAGATAGCGGTGTAGATATTTCCATGTTCGTACAGATAGCGGTGTAGATACTTCCATGTTCATACAGTTAGCGGTGAAGATATTTCCATGTTCATACAGATGGCGGTGTAGATATTTACATGTTCATACAGATGGCGGTATAGATATTTCCATGTTCGTACAGATGGCGGTGTAGATATTTCCATGTTCATACAGATAGCGGTGTAGATATTTCCACGTTTATAGAGATGGCGGTGTAGATATTTCCATGTTCATACAGATGGCAGTGTAGATATTTCCACGTTTATAGGGATGGCGGTGTAGATATTTTCATGTTTACACAGATGGCGGTGTAGATATTTCCATGTTTACCCAGATAGCGGTGTAGACATTTCCATGTTTACACCGATAGCGGTGTGTATATTTCCGTGTTCATACAAATGTCGGTGAAGATATTTCCATGTTCATAGAGATGACGGTGTAGATATTTCCATGTTTATACAGATAGCAGTGTAGTTATTACCATGTTTATAGAGATAGCAGTGTAGATATTTCCATTGATATGCAGATAGCTGTGTAGATATTTGCATGTTCATACAGATAGCCGTGTAGGTATTTCCATGTTTATTCAGGTAGCGGTGTAGATATTTCCATGTTTATACAGATAGCAGTATAGATATTTCCATCTTTACAGAGATAGCATTGTAGATATTTCCATTGATATACAGATAGCTGTATAGGTATTTGCATGTTCATACAGATAGCGGTGTAGATATTTCCATCTTCTTACAGATGGCAGTGTAGATATTTCCATGTTCATGCAAATGGCGGTGTAGATATTTCCATGTTCATACAGATAGCGGTGTAGATATTTCCATGTTCATACAGATAGCGGTGTAGGTATTTCCATGTTCATACAGTTAGCGGTGTAGATATTTCCATGTTCATACAGATGGCGATGCAGATATTTACATGTTCATACAGATGGCGGTGTAGATATTTCCATGTTTAAACAGATAGCAGTGTAGATATTTCCATGTTTATAGAGATAGTGGTTTAGATAATTTCAATTTTATACAGAGAGCTGTGTAGATATTTCCAAGTTCATACAGATAGCGGTGTAGATATTTCCACGTTTATAGAGATGGCGGTGTAGATATTTCCATGTTCACACAGATGGCAGTGTAGATAATTCCACGTTTATAGGGATGGCGGTGTAGATATTTTCATGTTTACACAGATGGTGGTGTAGATATTTCCATGTTTACACAGATAGCGGTGTAGACATTTCCATGTTTACACAGATAGCGGTGTGGATATTTCCATGTTCATACAAATGTCGGTGAAGATATTTCCATGTTCATAGAGATGACGGTGTAGATATTTCCATGTTTATACAGATAGCAGTGTAGTTATTACCATGTTTATAGAGATAGCGGTGTAGATATTTCCATTGATATACAGATAGCTGTGTAGATATTTGCATGTTCATACAGATAGCGGTGTAGGTATTTCCATGTTTATTCAGATCGCGGTGTAGATATTTCCATATTCATACAGTTAGCGGTGTAGATATTTCCATGTTCATATAAATGGCGGTGCAGATATTTCCATGTTTATACAGATAGCAGTGTAGATATTTCCATGTTTATAGAGATAGCAGTGTAGATATTTCCATTGATATACAGATAGCTGTGTAGATTTTGGCATGTTCATACACATAGCGGTTTAGATATTTCAATGTTCATACAGATAGCGGTGTAGATATTTCCATGTTCGTACAGAGAGCGGTGTAGGTATTTCCATGTTCATACAGATAGCGGTGTAGATATTTCCATGTTCATACAGATGGCGGTGTAGATATTTCCATGTTCATTCAGTTAGCGGTGTAGATATTTCCATGTTCATACAAATGGCGTTGTAGATATTTCCATGTTCATAGAGATGGCGGTGTAGATATTTCCATGTTCATACAAATGGCCGTGTAGTTATTTCCATGTTCATAGAGATGGCGGTGTAGATCTTTCCATGTTTATACAGATAGCAGTGTAGTTATTTCCATGTTTATAGAGATAGCAGTGTGGATATTTCCATTGATATTCAGATAGCTGTGTAGGTATTTACATGTTCATACAGATAGCGGTGTAGACATTTCCATGTTCGTACAGATAGCGGTGTAGATATTTCCATGTTCGTACAGATAGCGGTGTAGATACTTCCATGTTCATACAGTTAGCGGTGAAGATATTTCCATGTTCAAACAGATGGCGGTGTAGATATTTACCTGTTCATACAGATGGCGGTATAGATATTTCCATGTTCGTACAGATGGCGGTGTAGATATTTCCATGTTCATACAGATAGCGGTGTAGATATTTCCACGTTTATAGAGATGGCGGTGTAGATATTTCCATGTTCATACAGATGGCAGTGTAGATATTTCCACGTTTATAGGGATGGCGGTGTAGATATTTTCATGTTTACACAGATGGCGGTGTAGATATTTCCATGTTTACCCAGATAGCGGTGTAGACATTTCCATGTTTACACCGATAGCGGTGTGTATATTTCCGTGTTCATACAAATGTCGGTGAAGATATTTCCATGTTCATAGAGATGCCGGTGTAGATATTTCCATGTTTATACAGATAGCAGTGTAGTTATTACCATGTTTATAGAGATAGCAGTGTAGATATTTCCATTGATATGCAGATAGCTGTGTAGATATTTGCATGTTCATACAGATAGCCGTGTAGGTATTTCCATGTTTATTCAGGTAGCGGTGTAGATATTTCCATGTTTATACAGATAGCAGTATAGATATTTCCATCTTTACAGAGATAGCATTGTAGATATTTCCATTGATATACAGATAGCTGTGTAGGTATTTGCATGTTCATACAGATAGCGGTGTAGATATTTCCATGTTGGTACAGATAGCTGTGTAGATATTTCCATGTTCGTACAGATAGCTGTGTAGATATTTCTATGTTCACACAGATAGCGGTGTAGATATTTCCATGTTCATACAGTTAGCGGTGAAGATATTTCCATGTTCATACAGATGGCGGTGTAGATATTTACATGTTCATACAGATGGCGGTATAGACATTTCCGTGTTCGTACAGATGGCGGTGTAGATATTTCCATGTTCATAGAGATGGTGGTGTAGATATTTCCTTGTTTATGCAGATAGCGGTATAGATATTTCCATGTTTATACAGATGGTGGTGTAGATATTTCCATGTTTATAGAGATGGCGGTCTAGATATTTCCATGTTCACAGAGATAGTGGTGTAGTTATTTCCAAGTTTATAGAGACAGCGTTGTAGATAATTCCATGTTTATACAGATAGCGGTGAAGATATTTCCATGTTTATACAGATAGCGGTGTAGATATTTCCATGTTTATACAGATAGCAGTGTAGATATTTCCATGTTTAAAGAGATAGTGGTGTAGATAATTTCAATTTAATACAGAGATCAGTGTAGGTATTTCCAAGTTCATACAGATAGCGGTGTAGATATTTCCACGTTTTTAGAGATGGCGGTGTAGATATTTCCATGTTCATACAGATGGCAGTGTAGATATTTCCACGTGTATAGGGATGGCGGTGTAGATATTTTCATGTTTACACAGATGACGGTTTAGATATTTCCATGTTTACACAGATAGCGGTGTAGACATTTCCATGTTTACACAGATAGCGGTGTGGATATTTCCATGTTCATACAAATGTAGGTGTAGATATTTCCATGTTCATAGAGATGGCGGTGTAGATATTTCCATGTTTATACAGTTAGCAGTGTAGTTATTACCATGTTTATAGAGATAGCAGTGTAGATATTTCCATGTTTATAGAGATAGTGGTGTGGACAATTTCAATTCATACCGAGAGCAGTGTAGCTATTTCCAAGTTCATACAGATAGCGGTGTAGATATTTACATGTTCATACAGATGGCGGTGTAGACATTTCCATGTTCATACAGATGGCGGTGTAGATATTTCCATGTTCATACAGATGGCGGTGTAGATATTTACATGTTCATACAGATGGCGGTGTAGACATTTCCATGTTCATATAGGTGGCGGTGTAGATATTTCCATGTTTATACAGATAGCAGTGTAGTTATTTCCATGTTTACAGAGATAGCAGTGTGGATATTTCCATTGATATACAGATAGCTGTGTAGGTATTTGGATGTTCAGATAGCGGTGTAGATATTTCCATATTCGTACAGATAGCGGTGTAGATATTTCCATGTTCATACAGATAGCGGTGTAGATATTTCCATGTTCATACAGTTAGCGGTGTAGATATTTCCATGTTCATACAGATGGCGGTGTAGATATTTACATGTTCATACAGATGGCGGTGTAGATATTTCCATGTTCGTACAGATGGCGGTGTAGATATTTCCAGGTTCATAGAGATGGCAGTGTAGATATTTCCATGTTTATGCAGATAGCGGTATAGATATTTCCATGTTTATACAGATGGTGGTGTAGATATTTCCATGTTTATAGAGATGGCGGTCTAGATATTTCCATGTTTACAGAGATAGTGGTGTAGTTATTTCCAAGTTTATAGAGACAGCGTTGTAGATATTTCCCTGTTTATACAGATAGCGGTGAAGATATTTCCATGTTTATACAGACGGCGGTGTAGATATTTCCATGTTTATACAGATAGCGGTGTAGATATTTCCATGTTTATAGAGATAGTGGTGTAGACAATTTCAATTTATACCGAGAGCAGTGTAGATATTTCCAAGTTCATACAGATAGCGGTGTAGATATTTCCACGTTTATAGAGATGGCGGTGTAGATATTTCCATGTTCATACAGATGGCGGTGTAGATATTTCCATGTTCATACAAATGGCGGTGTAGGTATTTCCATGTTCACAGAGATGGCGGTGTAGATATTTCCATGTTCATACAAATGGCGGTGTAGATATTTCCATGTTTATACAGATAGCAGTGTAGTTATTTCCATGTTTATAGAGATAGCAGTGTAGATATTTCCATTGATATACATATAGCTGTGTAGCTATTTGCATGTTCATACAGATAGCGGTGTAGATATTTCCATGTTTATACACATGGCGGTGTAGATATTTCCATGTTCATACAGATAGCGGTGTAGATATTTCCATGTTCATACAGTTAGCAGTGTAGATATTTCCATGTTCTTACAGATGGCAGTGTAGATATTTACATGTTCATACAGATGGCGGTGTAGATATTTCCATGTTCATACAGATGGCGGTGTAGGTATTTCCATGTTCATACGGATATCGGTGTAGATATTTCCATGTTAATACAGATAGCGGTGTAGATATTTCCATGTTCATACTGATAGCGGTGTAGATATTTCCATGTTAATACAGATGGCGGTGCAGTTATTTACATGTTCATACAGATGGCGGTGTAGATATTTCCATGTTCGTACGGATGGCAGTGTAGATATTTCCATGTTCATACAGGTGGCGGTGTAGATATTTCCATGTTTATACAGATAGCAGTATAGATATTTCCATGTTTACAGAGATAGCATTGTAGATATTTCCATTGATATACAGATAGCTGTGTAGATATTTGCATGTTCATACAGATAGCGGTGTAGATATTTCCTTGTTCGTACAGATAGCTGTGTAGATATTTCCATGTTCATACAGATACCGGTGTAGATATTTCCATGTTCATACTGATAACGGTGTAGATATTTCTATGTTCACACAGATAGCGGTGTAGATATTTCCATGTTCATACAGTTAGCGGTGAAGATATTTCCATGTTCATACAGATGGCGGTGTAGATATTTACATTTTCATACAGATGGCGGTATAGATATTTCCATGTTCGTACAGATGGCGGTGTAGATATTTCCATGTTCATAGAGATGGTGGTGTAGATATTTCCATGTTTATGCCGATAGCGGTATAGATATTTCCACGTTTATACAGATGGTGGTGTAGATATTTCCATGTTTATTGAGATGGCGGTCTAGATATTTCCATGTTCACAGAGATAGTGGTGTAGTTATTTCCAAGTTTATAGAGACAGCGTTGTAGATAATTCCATGTTTATACAGATAGCGGTGTTGATATTTCCATGTTTATACAGATAGCAGTGTAGATATTTCCATGTTTATAGAGATAGTGGTGTAGATAATTTCAATTTAATACAGAGATCAGTGTAGGTATTTCCAAGTTCATACAGATAGCGGTGTAGATATTTCCACGTTTATAGAGATGGCGGTGTAGATATTTCCATGTTCATACAGTTAGCTGTGTAGATATTTCCATCTTCTTACAGATGGCAGTGTAGATATTTCCATGTTCATGCAAATGGCGGTGTAGATATTTCCATGTTCATACAGATAGCGGTGTAGATATTTCCATGTTCATACAGATAGCGGTGTAGGTATTTCCATGTTCATACAGTTAGCGGTGTAGTTATTTCCATGTTCATACAGATGGCGGTGCAGATATTTACATGTTCATACAGATGGCGGTGTAGATATTTCCATGTTTAAACAGATAGCAGTGTAGATATTTCCATGTTTATAGAGATAGTGGTGTAGATAATTTCAATTTTATACAGAGAGCTGTGTAGATATTTCCAAGTTCATACAGATATCGGTGTAGATATTTCCACGTTTATAGAGATGGCGGTGTAGATATTTCCATGTTCATACAGATGGCAGTGTAGATATTTCCACGTTTATAGGGATGGCGGTGTAGATATTTTCATGTTTACACAGATGGCGGTGTAGATATTTCCATGTTTACACAGATAGCGGTGTAGACATTTCCATGTTTACACAGATAGCGGTGTGGATATTTCCATGTTCATACAAATGTCGGTGAAGATATTTCCATGTTCATGGAAATGACGGTGTAGATATTTCCATGTTTATACAGATAGCAGTGTAGTTATTACCATGTTTATAGAGATAGCAGTGTAGATATTTCCATTGATATACAGATAGCTGTGTAGATATTTGCATGTTCATACAGATAGCGGTGTAGGTATTTCCATGTTTATTCAGATCGCGGTGTAGATATTTCCATATTCATACAGTTAGCGGTGTAGATATTTCCATGTTCATATAAATGGCGGTGCAGATATTTCCATGTTTATACAGATAGCAGTGTAGATATTTCCATGTTTATAGAGATAGCAGTGTAGATATTTCCATTGTTATACAGATAGCTGTGTAGATTTTGGCATGTTAATAAACATAGCGGTGTAGATATTTCAATGTTCATACAGATAGCGGTGTAGATATTTCCATGTTCGTACAGAGAGCGGTGTAGGTATTTCCATGTTCATACAGATAGTGGTGTAGATATTTCCATGTTCATACAGATGGCGGTGTAGATATTTCCATGTTCATTCAGTTAGCGGTGTAGATATTTCCATGTTCATACAAATGGCATTGTAGATATTTCCATGTTCATAGAGATGGCGGTGTAGATATTTCCAGGTTCATACAAATGGCAGTGTAGTTATTTCCATGTTCATAGAGATGGCGGTGTAGATCTTTCCATGTTTATACAGATAGCAGTGTAGTTATTTCCATGTTTATAGAGATAGCAGTGTGGATATTTCCATTGATATTCAGATAGCTGTGTAGGTATTTACATGTTCATACAGATAGCGGTGTAGACATTTCCGTGTTCGTACAGATAGCGGTGTAGATATTTCCATGTTCGTACAGATAGCGGTGTAGATATTTCCATGTTCATACAGTTAACGGTGAAGATATTTCCATGTTCATACAGATGGCGGTGTAGATATTTACATGTTCATACAGATGGCGGTATAGATATTTCCATGTTCATACAGATGGCGGTGTAGATATTTCCATGTTCATACAGATAGCGGTGTAGATATTTCCACGTTTATAGAGATGGCGGTGTAGATATTTCCATGTTCATACAGATGGCAGTGTAGATATTTCCACGTTTATAGGGATGGCGGTGTAGATATTTTCATGTTTACACAGATGGCGGTGTAGATATTTCCTTTTTTACCCAGATAGCGGTGTAGACATTTCCATGTTTACACAGATAGCGGTGTGTATATTTCCGTGTTCATACAAATGTCGGTGAAGATATTTCCATGTTCATAGAGATGACGGTGTAGATATTTCCATGTTTATACAGATAGCAGTGTAGTTATTACCATGTTTATAGAGATAGCAGTGTAGATATTTCTATTGATATGCAGATAGCTGTGTAGATATTTGCATGTTCATACAGATAGCCGTGTAGGTATTTCCATGTTTATTCAGGTAGCGGTGTAGATATTTCCATATTCGTACAGTTAGCGGTGTTGATATTTCCATGTTCATACAAATGGCGGTGTAGATATTTCCATGTTTATACAGATAGCAGTATAGATATTTCCATCTTTACAGAGATAGCATTGTAGATATTTCCATTGATATACAGATAGCTGTGTAGGTATTTGCATGTTCATACAGATAGCGGTGTAGATATTTCCATGTTCGTACAGATTGCTGTGTAGATATTTCCATGTTCATACAGATACCGGTGTAGATATTTCCATGTTCATACAGATAACTGTGTAGATATTTCTATGTTCACACAGATAGCGGTGTAGATATTTCCATGTTCATACAGTTAGCGGTGAAGATATTTCCATGTTCAAACAGATGGCGGTGTAGATATTTACATGTTAATACAGATGGCGGTATAGATATTTCCATGTTCGTACAGATGGCGGTGTAGATATTTCCATGTTCATAGAGATGGCGGTGTAGATATTTCCTTGTTTATGCAGATAGCGGTATAGATATTTCCATGTTTATACAGATGGTGGTGTAGATATTTCCATGTTTATAGAGATGGCGGTCTAGATATTTCCATGTTCACAGAGATAGTGGTGTAGTTATTTCCAAGTTTATAGAGACAGCGTTGTAGATAATTCCATGTTTATACAGATAGCGGTGAAGATATTTCCATGTTTATACAGATAGCGGTGTAGATATTTCCATATTTATACAGATAGCAGTGTAGATATTTCCATGTTTATAGAGATAGTGGTGTAGATAATTTCAATTTAATACAGAGATCAGTGTAGGTATTTCCAAGTTCATACAGATAGAGGTGTAGATATTTCCACGTTTATAGAGATGGCGGTGTAGATATTTCCATGTTCATACAGATGGCAGTGTAGATATTTCCACGTGTATAGGGATGGCGGTGTAGATATTTTCATGTTTACACAGATGACGGTGTAGATATTTCCATGTTTACACAGATAGCGGTGTAGACATTTCCATGTTTACACAGATAGCGGTGTGGATATTTCCATGTTCATACAAATGTAGGAGTAGATATTTCCATGTTCATAGAGATGACGGTTAGATATTTCCATGTTTATACAGTTAGCAGTGTAGTTATTACCATGTTTATAGAGATAGCAGTGTAGATATTTCCATGTTTATAGAGATAGTGGTGTGGACAATTTCAATTCATACCGAGAGCAGTGTAGATATTTCCAAGTTCATACAGATAGCGGTGTAGATATTTACATGTTCATACAGATGGCGGTGTAGACATTTCCATGTTCATACAGATGGCGGTGTAGATATTTCCATGTTCATACAGATGGCGGTGTAGATATTTACATGTTCATACAGATGGCGGTGTAGACATTTCCATGTTCATATAGGTGGCGGTGTAGATATCTCCATGTTTATACAGATAGCAGTGTAGTTATTTCCATGTTTACAGAGATAGCAGTGTGGATATTTCCATTGATATACAGATACCTGTGTAGGTATTTGCATGTTCAGATAGCGGTGTAGATATTTCCATATTCGTACAGATAGCGGTGTAGATATTTCCATGTTCATAAAGATAGCGGTGTAGATATTTCCATGTTCATACAGTTAGCGGTGTAGATATTTCCATGTTCATACAGATGGCGGTGTAGATATTTACATGTTCATACAGATGGCGGTGTAGATATTTCCATGTTCGTACCGATGGCGGTGTAGATATTTCCAGGTTCATAGAGATGGCAGTGTAGATATTTCCATTTTTATGCAGATAGCGGTATAGATATTTCCATGTTTATACAGATGGTGGTGTAGATATTTCCATGTTTATAGAGATGGCGGTCTAGATATTTCCATGTTTACATAGATAGTGGTGTAGTTATTTCCAAGTTTATAGAGACAGCGTTGTAGATATTTCCATGTTTATACAGATAGCGGTGAAGATATTTCCATGTTTATACAGACGGCGGTGTAGATATTTCCATGTTTATACAGATAGCGGTGTAGATATTTCCATGTTTATAGAGATAGTGGTGTAGACAATTTCAATTTATACCGAGAGCAGTGTAGATATTTCCAAGTTCATACAGATAGCGGTGTAGATATTTCCACGTTTATAGAGATGGCGGTGTAGATATTTCCATGTTCATACAGATGGCGGTGTAGATATTTCCATGTTTATACAAATGGCGGTGTAGGAACTTCCATGTTCATAGAGATGGCGGTGTAGATATTTCCATGTTCATACAAATGGCGGTGTAGATATTTCCATGTTCATACAGATGGCAGTGTAGATATTTCCACGTGTATAGGGATGGCGGTGTAGATATTTTCATGTTTACACAGATGACGGTGTAGATATTTCCATGTTTACACAGATAGCGGTGTAGACATTTCCATGTTTACACAGATAGCGGTGTGGATATTTCCATGTTCATACAGTTAGCGGTGTAGATATTTCCATGTTCATACAGATGGCGGTGTAGATATTTACATGTTCATACAGATGGCGGTGTAGATATTTCCATGTTCGTACAGATGGCGGTGTAGATATTTCCAGGTTCATAGAGATGGCAGTGTAGATATTTCCATGTTTATGCAGATAGCAGTATAGATATTTACATGTTTATACAGATGGTGGTGTAGATATTTCCATGTTTATAGAGATGGCGGTCTAGATATTTCCATGTTTACAGAGATAGTGGTGTAGTTATTTCCAAGTTTATAGAGACAGCGTTGTAGATATTTCCATGTTTACACAGATAGCGGTGAAGATATTTCCATGTTTATAGAGACGGCGGTGTAGATATTTCCATGTTTATACAGATAGCGGTGTAGATATTTCCATGTTTATAGAGATAGTGGTGTAGACAATTTCAATTTATACCGAGAGCAGTGTAGATATTTCCAAGTTCATACAGATAGCGGTGTAGATATTTCCACGTTTATAGAGATGGCGGTGTAGATATTTCCATGTTCATACAGATGGCGGTGTAGATATTTCCATGTTCATACAGATGGCAGTGTAGGTATTTCCATGTTCATAGAGATGGCGGTGTAGATATTTCCATGTTCATACAAATGGCGGTGTAGATATTTCCATGTTTATACAGATAGCAGTGTAGTTATTTCCATGTTTATAGAGATAGCAGTGTAGATATTTCCATTGATATACAGATAGCTGTGTAGCTATTTGCATGTTCATACAGATAGCGGTGTAGATATTTCCATGTTCATACACATAGCGGTGTAGATATTTCCATGTTGATACAGATAGCGGTGTAGATATTTCCATGTTAATACAGATGGCGCTGCAGTTATTTACATGTTCATACAGATGGCGGTGTAGATATTTCCATGTTCGTACGGATGGCAGTGTAGATATTTCCATGTTCATACAGGTGGCGGTGTAGATATTTCCATGTTTATACAGATAGCAGTATAGATATTTCCATGTTTCCAGAGATAGCATTGTAGATATTTCCATTGATATACAGATAGCTGTGTAGATATTTGCATGTTCATACAGATAGCGGTGTAGATATTTCCATGTTCGTACAGATAGCTGTGTAGATATTTCCATGTTCATACTGATAACGGTGTAGATATTTCTATGTTCACACAGATAGCGGTGTAGATATTTCCAAGTTCATACAGTTAGCGGTGAAGATATTTCCATGTTCATACAGATGGCGGTGTAGATATTTACATTTTCATACAGATGGCGGTATAGATATTTCCATGTTCGTACAGATGGCGGTGTAGATATTTCCATGTTCATAGAGATGGCGGTGTAGATATTTCCATGTTTATGCAGATAGCGGTATTGATATTTCCACGTTTATACAGATGGTGGTGTGGATATTTCCATGTTTATAGAGATGGCGGTCTAGATATTTCCATGTTCACAGAGATAGTGGTGTAGTTATTTCCAAGTTTATAGAGACAGCGTTGTAGATAATTCCATGTTTACACAGATAGCGGTGAAGATATTTCCATGTTTATACAGATAGCGGTGTTGATATTTCCATGTTTATACAGATAGCAGTGTAGATATTTCCATGTTTATAGAGATAGTGGTGTAAATAATTTCAATTTAATACAGAGATCAGTGTAGGTATTTCCAAGTTCATACAGATAGCGGTGTAGATATTTCCACGTTTATAGAGATGGCGGTGTAGATATTTCCATGTTCATACAGATGGCAGTGTAGATATTTACACGTGCATAGGGATGGCGGTGTAGATATTTTCATGTTTACACAGAGGACGGTGTAGATATTTCCATGTTTACACAGATAGCGGTGTAGACATTTCCATGTTTACACAGATAGCGGTGCGGATATTTCCATGTTCATACAAATGTAGGTGTAGATATTTCCATGTTCATAGAGATGACGGTGTAGATATTTCCATGTTTATACAGTTAGCAGTGTAGTTATCACCATGTTTATAGAGATAGCAGTGTAGATATTTCCATGTTTATAGAGATAGTGGTTTAGACAATTTCAATTTATACCGAGAGCAGTGTAGATATTTCCAAGTTCATACAGATAGCGGTGTAGATATTTACATGTTCATACAGATGGCGGTGTAGACAATTCCATGTTCATACAGATGGCGCTGTAGATATTTCCATGTTCATACAGATGGCGGTGTAGATATTTACATGTTCATACAGATGGCGGTGTAGACATTTCCATGTTCATACAGATGGCGGTGTAGATATTTCCATGTTCATAGAGATAGCGGTGTAGTTATTTCCATGTTCATACCAATAGCGGTGTAGATATTTCCATGTTCATAGAGTAAGCGGTTTAGATATTTCCATGTTCATACAGATGGCGGTGTAGATATTTACATGTTCATACAGATGGCGGTGTAGATATTTCCATGTTCGTCCGGATGGCAGTGTACATATTTCCATGTTCATATAGGTGGCGGTGTAGATATTTCCATGTTTATACAGATAGCCGTGTAGTTATTTCCATGTTTACAGAGATGGCAGTGTGGATATTTCCATTGATATACAGATAGCTGTGTAGGTATTTGCATGTTCATACAGATTGCGGTGTAGATATTTCCATATTCGTACAGATAGCGGTGTAGATATTTCCATGTTCATACAGATAGCGGTGTAGATATTTCCATGTTCATACAGTTAGTGGTGTAGATATTTCCATGTTCATACAGATGGCGGTGTAGATATTTACATGTTCATACAGATGGCGGTGTAGATATTTCCATGTTCGTACAGATGGCGGTGTAGATATTTCCAGGTTCATAGAGATGGCAGTGTAGATATTTCCATGTTTATGTAGATAGCGGTATAGATATTTCCATGTTTATACAGATGGTGGTGTAGATATTTCCATGTTTATAGAGATGGCGGTCTAGATATTTCCATGTTTACAGAGATAGTGCTGTATTTATTGGCAAGTTTATAGAGACAGCGTTGTAGATATTTCCATGTTTATACAGATAGCGGTGAAGATATTTCCATGTTTATACAGATAGCGGTGTAGATATTTCCATGTTTATACAGATAGCAGTGTAGATATTTCCATGTTTATAGAGATAGTGGTGTAGACAATTTCAATTTATACCGAGAGCAGTGTAGATATTTCCAAGTTCATACAGATAGCGGTGTAGATATTTCCACGTTTATAGAGATGGCGGTGTAGATATTTCCATGTTCATGCAGATGGCGGTGTAGATATTTCCATGTTCATACAAATGGCGGTGAAGGTATTTCCATGTTCATAGAGATGGCGGTGTAGATATTTCCATGTTCATACAAATGGCGGTGTAGATATTTCCATGTTTATACAGATAGCAGTGAAGTTATTTCCATGTTTATAGAGATAGCAGTGTAGATATTTCCATTGATATACAGATAGCTGTGTAGATATTTGCATGTTCATACACATAGCGGTGTAGATATTTCCATGTACATACAGATAGCGGTGTAGATATTTCCATGTTCGTACAGATGGCGGTGTAGGTATTTCCATGTTTATAGAGATGGCGGTGTAGATATTTTCATGTTTACACAGATGGCCGTGTAGATATTTCCATGTTTACACAGATAGCGGTGTGGATATTTCCATGTTTATGCAGATAGCGGTGTAGATATTTCCATGTTCATACAGATAGTGGTGCGGTTATTTCCATGTTTATACAGATAGTGGTGGAGATATTTCCATGTTTATACAGATAGCGGTGTAGATATTTCCATCTTATTACAGATGGCGGTGTAGATATGTCCATGTTCGTACAGATGGCGGTGTAGATATTTCCATGTTCATACAGATGGCGGTGTAGATATTTCGAAGTTTATAGAGATAGCGCTGTAGTTATTTCCATATTTATAGAGAAATCTGTGTAGATATTTCCATGTACATGCAGATAGCTGTGTAGATCTTTCTATGTTCATACAGATAGCGGTGTAGATATTTCCATGTTCATAGAGATAACGGTGTAGATATTTACATCTTCATACAGATAGTGGTACAGATATTTCCATGTTCATACAGTAAGCGGTGTAGATATTTCCATGTTGATAGAGATAGCGGTGTAGATAATTCCCATTTTATACAGATAGCAGTTTAGACATTTCCAAGTTCATACAGATAGCGGTTTAGATATTTCCACGTTTATAGAGATGGCGGTGTAGATATTTCCATGTTCATACAGATGGCGGTGTAGATATTTCCATGTTTATAGAGATGGCAGTGTAGATATTTTCATGTTTACACAGATGGCGGTGTAGATATTTCCATGTATACACAGATAGCGGTGTAGATATTTCCATGTTTATACAGATAGCGGTGTAGATATTTCCATCTTAATACAGATGGTGGTGTACATATGTCCATGTTCGTACAGATGGCAGTGTAGATGTTTCGATGTTCATATAGATGGCGGTGTAGATATTTCGAAGTTTATAGAGATAGCGCTGTAGTTATTTCTATAATTATATAGAAATCTGTGTAGATATTTCCATGTATATTCAGATAGATGTTTAGATATTTCCATGTTCATGCAGATAGCGGTGTAGTTATTTCCATGTTCATCCAGATTCCGGTGTAGATACATCCATGTTCATACAGATGGCGGTGAAGATATTTCCATGTTCATACAGATGGCTGTGTAGATATTTCCATGTTCATAGAGATGGCGGTGTAGATATTTCCATGTTGATACAGATAGTTGGGCAGATATTTCCATGTTTATACAGATAGCAGTGTAGATATTTCCATCTTAATACAGATTGCGGTGTAGATACGTCCATGATCGTACAGATGGCAGTGTAGATATTTCCATGTTCATACAGATGGCGGTGTAGATATTTCGAAGTTTATAGAGATAGTGATGTAGTTATTTCCATATTTATAGAGAAATCTGTTTAGATATTTCCATGTATATTCAGATAGCTGTGTAGATGTTTCCATGTTCATGCAGATTACGCTGTAGATATTTCCATGTTCATCCAGATGCCGGTGTACATATATCCATGTTCATACAAATGGCGGTGAAGATATTTCCATGTTCATACAGATGGCGGTGTAGGTTTTTCCATGTTCATACAAATGGCGGTTTAGGTATTTCCATGTTCATAGAGATGGCGGTGTAGATATTTCCAGGTTCATACAAATGGCGGTGTAGATATTTCCATGTTCATAGAGATGGCGGTGTAGATATTTCCATGTTTATACAGATAGCAGTGTAGTTATTTCCATGTTTATAGAGATACCAGTCTGGATATTTCCATTGATATACAGATAGCTGTGTAGATATTTGCATGTTCATACAGATAGCGGTGTAGATATTTCCATGTTCATACAGATAGCGGTGTAGATATTTCCATGTTCAAACAGATAGCGGTGTAGATATTTAAATGTTCATACAGTTAGCAGTGTAGATATTTGTATGTTCATACAGATGGCGGTGTACATATTTACATGTTGATACAGATGGCGGTGTAGATATTTCCATGTTCATACAGATAGCGGTGTAGAGATTTCCATGTTCATACAGATAGCGGTGTAGATATTTCCATGTTCATACAGATAGCGGTGTAGGTATTTCCATGTTCATACAGTTAGCGGTTTAGATATTTCCATCTTCATACAGATGGCGGTGTAGATATTTACATGTTCATACAGATGGGGGTGTAGTTATTTCCATGTTCATACAGATAGCGGTGTAGGTATTTTCTTGTTGATACAGATGGCGGTGTAGATATTTCCATGTTCATACAGATAGTGGTGTAGATATTTCCATGTTCATACAGATAGCGGTGTAGATATTTCCATGTTCATACAGATAGCGTTGTAGATATTTCCATGTTCATACAGATAGCGGTGTAGATATTTCCATGTTCATACCAATAGCGGTGTAGACATTTCCATGTTCATACATTTAGCGGTGTAGGTATTTCCATGTTCATACAGATGGCGGTGAAGATATTTCCATGTTTATAGAGATGGCAGTGTAGATATTTTCATGTTTACACAGATGGCGGTGTAGATATTTCCATGTATACACAGATAGCGGTGTAGACATTTCCATGTTTACACAGATAGCGGTGTGGATATTTCCATGTTTATCCAGATACCGGTGTAGATATTTCCATGTTTATACAGAAAACGGTGCGGATATTTCCATGTTAATACAGATAGTGGTGTAGATATTTCCATGTTTATACACATAGCGGTGTAGATATTTCCATCTTAATACAGATGGCGGTGTAGATATTTCCATGTTTATTCAGATAGTGGTATAGATATTTCCATTTTTATACAGATGGTTTTGTAGATATTTCCATGTTTATGCAGATGGCGGTATAGATATTTCCATGTTTATACAGATGGTGGTGTAGATTTTTCCATGTTCATAGAGATGGCGGTGTTGATATTTTGAAGTTTATAGAGATAGCGCTGTAGTTATTTCTATAATTATATAGAAATCTGTGTAGATATTTCCATGTATATTCAGATAGCTGTTTAGATATTTCCATGTTCATGCAGATAGCGGTGTAGTTATTTCCATGTTCATCCAGATTCCGGTGTAGATACATCCATGTTCATACAGATGGCGGTGAAGATATTTCCATGTTCATACAGATGGCTGTGTAGATATTTCCATGTTCATAGAGATGGCGGTGTAGATATTTCCATGTTGATACAGATAGTTGGGCAGATATTTCCATGTTTATACAGATAGCGGTGTAGATATTTCCATCTTAATACAGATTGCGGTGTAGATACGTCCATGATCGTACAGATGGCGGTGTAGATATTTCCATGTTCATACAGATGGCGGTGTAGATATTTCGAAGTTTATAGAGATAGTGATGTAGTTATTCCAATATTTATAGAGAAATCTGTTTAGATATTTCCATGTATATTCAGATAGCTGTGTAGATGTTTCCATGTTCATGCAGATTACGCTGTAGATATTTCCATGTTCATCCAGATGCCGGTGTACATATATCCATGTTCATACAAATGGCGGTGAAGATATTTCCATGTTCATACAGATGGCGGTGTAGGTATTTCCATGTTCATACAAATGGCGGTTTAGGTATTTCCATGTTCATAGAGATGGCGGTGTAGATATTTCCAGGTTCATACAAATGGCGGTGTAGATATTTCCATGTTCATAGAGATGGCGGTGTAGATATTTCCATGTTTATACAGATAGCAGTGTAGTTATTTCCATGTTTATAGAGATACCAGTCTGGATATTTCCATTGATATACAGATAGCTGTGTAGATATTTGCATGTTCATACAGATAGCGGTGTAGATATTTCCATGTTCATACAGATAGCGGTGTAGATATTTCCATGTTCATACCGATAGCGGTGTAGATATTTAAATGTTCATACAGTTAGCAGTGTAGATATTTGTATGTTCATACAGATGGCGGTGTACATATTTACATATTGATACAGATGGCGGTGTAGATATTTCCATGTTCATACAGATAGCGGTGTAGATATTTCCATGTTCATACAGATAGCGGTGTAGATATTTCCATTGATATACAGATAACTGTGTAGATGTTTGCATGTTCATACAGATAGCGTTGTAGCTATTTCCATGTTTATACAGATAGCGGTGTAGCTATTTCCATGTTCATACAGATAGCGGTGTAGATATTTCTATGTTCATACAGATATCGGTGTAGATATTTCCATGTTCATACAGACAGCGGTGTAGATATTTCCATGTTCATACAGTTAGCGGTGTAGATATTTCCATGTTCATACAGATGGCGGTGTAGATATTTTCATGTTCATACAGATGGCGGTATAGATATTTCCATGTTCTTACAGATGGCGGTGTAGATATTTCCATGTTCATAGAGATGGCGATGTAGATATTTCCATGTTTATGCAGATAGCGGTATAGATATTTCCATGTTTATACAGATGGTGGTGTAGATATTTCCATGTTTATAGAGATGGCTGTCTAGATATTTCCATGTTTACAGAGATAGTGGTGTAGTTATTTCCAAGTTTATAGAGACAGCGTTGTAGCTATTTCCATGTTTATACAGATAGCGGTGAAGATATTTCCATGTTTATACAGATAGCGTTGTAGATATTTCCATGTTTATACAGATAGCAGTGTAGATATTTCCATGTTTATAGAGATAATGGTGTAGATAATTTCAATTTTATACAGATAGCAGTGTAGATATTTCCAAGTTCATACAGATAGCGGTGTAGATATTTCCACGTTTATAGAGATGGCGGTGTAGATATTTCCATGTTCATACAGATGGCGGTGCAGATATTTGCATGTTTATAGGGATGGCGGTGTAGATATTTTCAGGTTTAAACAGATGGCAGTGTAGATATTTCCATGTTTACACAGATAGCGGTGTAGATATTTCCCTGTTTACACAGATAGCGGTGTAGACATTTCCATGTTTAGACAGATAGCGGTGTGGATATTTCCATGTTTATGCAGATAGCAGTGTAGATATTTCCATGTTTATACAGATAGCGGTGCGGTTATTTCCATGTTTATACAGATAGTTGGGCAGATATTTCCATGTTTATACAGATAGCGGTGTAGATATTTCCATCTTAATACAGATTGCGGTGTAGATATGTCCATGTTTGTACAGATGGCAGTGTAGATATTTCCAAGTTCATACAGATGGCGGTGTAGATATTTCAAAGTTTATAGAGATAGCGCTGTAGTTATTTCCATATTTATAGAGAAAACTGTGTAGATATTTCCATATTTATAGAGAAATCTGTGTAGATATTTCCATGTATATTCAGATAGCTGTGTAGATGTTTCCATGTTCATGCAGATTACGGTGTAGATATTTCCATGTTCATCCAGATGCCGGTGTACATATATCCATGTTCATACAAATGGCGGTGAAGATATTTCCATGTTCATACAGAGGACGGTGTAGGCATTTCCATGTTCATACAAATGGCGGTGTAGATATTTCCATGTTCATAGAGATGGCGGTGTAGATATTTCCAGGTTCATACAAATGGCGGTGTAGATATTTCTATGTTCATAGAGATGGCGTTGTAGATATTTCCATGTTTATACAGATAGCAGTGTGGTTATTTACATGTTTATAGGGATACCAGTCTGGATATTTCCATTGATATACAGATAGCTGTGTAGATATTTGCATGTTCATACAGAGAGCGGTGTAGATATTTCCATGTTCATACAGATAGCGGTGTAGATATTTCCATGTTCATACAGATAGCGGTGTAGATATTTCCATGTTAATACAGATAGCGGTGTAGATATTTCCATGTTCCTACAGATAGCGGTGTAGATATTTAAATGTTCATACAGTTAGCGGTGTAGATATTTGCATGTTCATACAGATGGCGGTGTAGATATTTACATGTTGATACAGATGGCGGTGTAGATATTTCCACGTTCATAAAGATAGCGGTGTAGATATTTCCATGTTCATACAGATAGCGGTGTAGATATTTCCATGTTCATACAGATACCGGTGTAGATATTTCCATGTTCATACCAATAGCGGTGTAGACATTTCCATGTTCATACATTTAGCGGTGTAGATATTTCCATGTTCATACAGATGGCGGTGAAGATATTTACATGTTCATACAGATGGCGGTGTTGATATTTCTATGTTTGTACGGATGGCAGTGTAGATATTTCCATGTTCATAGAGATGGCGGCGTTGATATTTCCATATTTGTAGAGATAGCAGTGTAGTTTTTTCCATGTTTATAGAGATACTAGTGTAGATATTTCCATTGATATACAGATAGCTCTGTAGATATTTGCATGTTCATAGAGATAGCGGTGTAGATATTTCCATGTTCATACAGATAGCGGTGTAGATATTTCCATGTTCATACAGATAGCGGTGTAGATATTTCCATGTTCATACAGATAGCGGTGTAGATATTTCCATGTTCATACAGATAGCGGTGTAGATATTTCCATGTTCATACAGTTAGCAGCTTAGATATTTCCATGTTCATACAGATGGCGGTGTAGATATTTCCATGTTCATACAGATGGCGGTGTAGTTATTTCCAGGTTCATACAGTTAGCGGTGTAGATATTTCCATGTTCATACAGAAAGCGGTGTAGATATTTCCATGTTCATACAGATAGCGGTGTAGATATTTCCACGTTCATACCAATAGCGGTGTAGACATTTCCATGTTCATATATTTAGCGGTGTAGATATTTCCATGTTCATACAGATGGCGAAGATATTTCCATGTTCATGCAGATAGCCGTGTAGATATTTCCATGTTCATACAGTTAGCGGTGTAGATATTTCCATGTTCTTACAGATGGCGGTGTAGATATTTCCATGTTCTTAGAGATGGCGGTGTAGATATTTCCATGTTTATGCAGATAGCGGTATAGATATTTCCATGTTTATACAGATGGTGGTGTAGATATTTCCATGTTTATAGAGATGGCTGTCTAGATATTTCCATGTTTACAGAGATAGTGGTGTAGTTATTTCCAAGTTTATAGAGACAGCGTTGTAGCTATTTCCATGTTTATACAGATAGCGGTGAAGATATTTCCATGTTTATACAGATAGCGTTGTAGATATTTCCATGTTTATACAGATAGCAGTGTAGATATTTCCATGTTTATAGAGATAATGGTGTAGATAATTTCAATTTTATACAGAGAGCAGTGTAGATATTTCCAAGTTCATACAGATAGCGGTGTAGATATTTCCACGTTTATAGAGATGGCGGTGTAGATATTTCCATGTTCATACAGATGGCGGTGCAGATATTTCCATGTTTATAGGGATGGCGGTGTAGATATTTTCAGGTTTAAACAGATGGCAGTGTAGATATTCCCATGTTTACACAGATAGCGGTGTAGATATTTCCCTGTTTACACAGATAGCGGTGTAGACATTTCCATGTTTACACAGATAGCGGTGTGGATATTTCCATGTTTATGCAGATAGCAGTGTAGATATTTCCATGTTTATACAGATAGTGGTGCGGTTATTTCCATGTTTATACAGATAGTTGGGCAGATATTTCCATGTTTATACAGATAGCGGTGTAGATATTTCCATCTTAATACAGATTGCGGTGTAGATATGTCCATGTTTGTACAGATGGCAGTGTAGATATTTCCATGTTCATACAGATGGCGGTGTAGATATTTCAAAGTTTATAGAGATAGCGCTGTAGTTATTTCCATATTTATAGAGAAAACTGTGTAGATATTTCCATATTTATAGAGAAAGCTGTGTAGATATTTCCATGTATATTCAGATAGCTGTGTAGATGTTTCCATGTTCATGCAGATTACGGTGTAGATATTTCCATGTTCATCCAGATGCCGGTGTACATATATCCATGTTCATACAAATGGCGGTGAAGATATTTCCATGTTCATACAGAGGGCGGTGTAGGCATTTCCATGTTCATACAAATGGCGGTGTAGATATTTCCATGTTCATAGAGATGGCGGTGTAGATATTTCCAGGTTCATACAAATGGCGGTGTAGATATTTCTATGTTCATAGAGATGGCGGTGTAGATATTTCCATGTTTATACAGATAGCAGTGTGGTTATTTCCATGTTTATAGGGATACCAGTCTGGATATTTCCATTGATATACAGATAGCTGTGTAGATATTTGCATGTTCATACAGATAGCGGTGTAGATATTTCCATGTTCATACAGATAGCGGTGTAGATATTTCCATGTTCATACAGATAGCGGTGTAGATATTTCCATGTTAATACAGATAGCGGTGTAGATATTTCCATGTTCCTACAGATAGCGGTGTAGATATTTAAATGTTCATACAGTTAGCGGTGTAGATATTTCCATGTTCATACAGATAGCGGTGTAGATATTTCCATGTTCATACAGATAGCGGTGTAGATATTTCCATGTTCATACAGATAGCGGTGTAGGTATTTCCATGTTCATACAGTTAGCGGTTTAGATATTTCCATGTTCATACAGATGGCGGTGTAGATATTTACATGTTCATACAGATGGCGCTGTAGTTATTTCCATGTTCATACAGATAGCGATGTAGATATTTTCTTGTTGATACAGATGGCGGTGTAGATATTTCCATGTTCATACAGATAGTGGTGTAGATATTTCCATGTTCATACAGATAGCGGTGTAGATATTTCCATGTTCATACAGATAGCGTTGTAGATATTTCCATGTTCATACAGATAGCGGTGTAGATATTTCCATGTTCATACCAATAGCGATGTAGACATTTCCATGTTCATACATTTAGCGGTGTAGGTATTTCCATGTTCATACAGATGGCGGTGAAGATATTTACATGTTCATACAGATGGCGGTGTAGATATTTCCATGTTTGTACGGATGGCAGTGTAGATATTTCCATGTTCATACAGGTGGCGGTGTAGATATTTCCATGTTTATACAGATAGCAGTGTAGTTATTTCCATGTTAATAGAGATAGCGGTGTAGATATTTCCATTGATATACAGATAACTGTGTAGATGTTTGCATGTTCATACAGATAGCGTTGTAGCTATTTCCATGTTTATACAGATAGCGGTGTAGCTATTTCCATGTTCATACAGATAGCGGTGTAGATATTTCTATGTTCATACAGATATCGGTGTAGATATTTCCATGTTCATACAGACAGCGGTGTAGATATTTCCATGTTCATACAGTTAGCGGTGTAGATATTTCCATGTTCATACAGATGGCGGTGTAGATATTTTCATGTTCATACAGATGGCGGTATAGATATTTCCATGTTCTTACAGATGGCGGTGTAGATATTTCCATGTTCATAGAGATGGCGATGTAGATATTTCCATGTTTATGCAGATAGCGGTATAGATATTTCCATGTTTATACAGATGGTGGTGTAGATATTTCCATGTTTATAGAGATGGCTGTCTAGATATTTCCATGTTTACAGAGATAGTGGTGTAGTTATTTCCAAGTTTATAGAGACAGCGTTGTAGCTATTTCCATGTTTATACAGATAGCGGTGAAGATATTTCCATGTTTATACAGATAGCGTTGTAGATATTTCCATGTTTATACAGATAGCAGTGTAGATATTTCCATGTTTATAGAGATAATGGTGTAGATAATTTCAATTTTATACAGATAGCAGTGTAGATATTTCCAAGTTCATACAGATAGCGGTGTAGATATTTCCACGTTTATAGAGATGGCGGTGTAGATATTTCCATGTTCATACAGATGGCGGTGCAGATATTTGCATGTTTATAGGGATGGCGGTGTAGATATTTTCAGGTTTAAACAGATGGCAGTGTAGATATTTCCATGTTTACACAGATAGCGGTGTAGATATTTCCCTGTTTACACAGATAGCGGTGTAGACATTTCCATGTTTAGACAGATAGCGGTGTGGATATTTCCATGTTTATGCAGATAGCAGTGTAGATATTTCCATGTTTATACAGATAGCGGTGCGGTTATTTCCATGTTTATACAGATAGTTGGGCAGATATTTCCATGTTTATACAGATAGCGGTGTAGATATTTCCATCTTAATACAGATTGCGGTGTAGATATGTCCATGTTTGTACAGATGGCAGTGTAGATATTTCCAAGTTCATACAGATGGCGGTGTAGATATTTCAAAGTTTATAGAGATAGCGCTGTAGTTATTTCCATATTTATAGAGAAAACTGTGTAGATATTTCCATATTTATAGAGAAATCTGTGTAGATATTTCCATGTATATTCAGATAGCTGTGTAGATGTTTCCATGTTCATGCAGATTACGGTGTAGATATTTCCATGTTCATCCAGATGCCGGTGTACATATATCCATGTTCATACAAATGGCGGTGAAGATATTTCCATGTTCATACAGAGGACGGTGTAGGCATTTCCATGTTCATACAAATGGCGGTGTAGATATTTCCATGTTCATAGAGATGGCGGTGTAGATATTTCCAGGTTCATACAAATGGCGGTGTAGATATTTCTATGTTCATAGAGATGGCGTTGTAGATATTTCCATGTTTATACAGATAGCAGTGTGGTTATTTACATGTTTATAGGGATACCAGTCTGGATATTTCCATTGATATACAGATAGCTGTGTAGATATTTGCATGTTCATACAGAGAGCGGTGTAGATATTTCCATGTTCATACAGATAGCGGTGTAGATATTTCCATGTTCATACAGATAGCGGTGTAGATATTTCCATGTTAATACAGATAGCGGTGTAGATATTTCCATGTTCCTACAGATAGCGGTGTAGATATTTAAATGTTCATACAGTTAGCGGTGTAGATATTTGCATGTTCATACAGATGGCGGTGTAGATATTTACATGTTGATACAGATGGCGGTGTAGATATTTCCACGTTCATAAAGATAGCGGTGTAGATATTTCCATGTTCATACAGATAGCGGTGTAGATATTTCCATGTTCATACAGATACCGGTGTAGATATTTCCATGTTCATACCAATAGCGGTGTAGACATTTCCATGTTCATACATTTAGCGGTGTAGATATTTCCATGTTCATACAGATGGCGGTGAAGATATTTACATGTTCATACAGATGGCGGTGTTGATATTTCTATGTTTGTACGGATGGCAGTGTAGATATTTCCATGTTCATAGAGATGGCGGCGTTGATATTTCCATATTTGTAGAGATAGCAGTGTAGTTTTTTCCATGTTTATAGAGATACTAGTGTAGATATTTCCATTGATATACAGATAGCTCTGTAGATATTTGCATGTTCATAGAGATAGCGGTGTAGATATTTCCATGTTCATACAGATAGCGGTGTAGATATTTCCATGTTCATACAGATAGCGGTGTAGATATTTCCATGTTCATACAGATAGCGGTGTAGATATTTCCATGTTCATACAGATAGCGGTGTAGATATTTCCATGTTCATACAGTTAGCAGCTTAGATATTTCCATGTTCATACAGATGGCGGTGTAGATATTTCCATGTTCATACAGATGGCGGTGTAGTTATTTCCAGGTTCATACAGTTAGCGGTGTAGATATTTCCATGTTCATACAGAAAGCGGTGTAGATATTTCCATGTTCATACAGATAGCGGTGTAGATATTTCCACGTTCATACCAATAGCGGTGTAGACATTTCCATGTTCATATATTTAGCGGTGTAGATATTTCCATGTTCATACAGATGGCGAAGATATTTCCATGTTCATGCAGATAGCCGTGTAGATATTTCCATGTTCATACAGTTAGCGGTGTAGATATTTCCATGTTCTTACAGATGGCGGTGTAGATATTTCCATGTTCTTAGAGATGGCGGTGTAGATATTTCCATGTTTATGCAGATAGCGGTATAGATATTTCCATGTTTATACAGATGGTGGTGTAGATATTTCCATGTTTATAGAGATGGCTGTCTAGATATTTCCATGTTTACAGAGATAGTGGTGTAGTTATTTCCAAGTTTATAGAGACAGCGTTGTAGCTATTTCCATGTTTATACAGATAGCGGTGAAGATATTTCCATGTTTATACAGATAGCGTTGTAGATATTTCCATGTTTATACAGATAGCAGTGTAGATATTTCCATGTTTATAGAGATAATGGTGTAGATAATTTCAATTTTATACAGAGAGCAGTGTAGATATTTCCAAGTTCATACAGATAGCGGTGTAGATATTTCCACGTTTATAGAGATGGCGGTGTAGATATTTCCATGTTCATACAGATGGCGGTGCAGATATTTCCATGTTTATAGGGATGGCGGTGTAGATATTTTCAGGTTTAAACAGATGGCAGTGTAGATATTCCCATGTTTACACAGATAGCGGTGTAGATATTTCCCTGTTTACACAGATAGCGGTGTAGACATTTCCATGTTTACACAGATAGCGGTGTGGATATTTCCATGTTTATGCAGATAGCAGTGTAGATATTTCCATGTTTATACAGATAGTGGTGCGGTTATTTCCATGTTTATACAGATAGTTGGGCAGATATTTCCATGTTTATACAGATAGCGGTGTAGATATTTCCATCTTAATACAGATTGCGGTGTAGATATGTCCATGTTTGTACAGATGGCAGTGTAGATATTTCCATGTTCATACAGATGGCGGTGTAGATATTTCAAAGTTTATAGAGATAGCGCTGTAGTTATTTCCATATTTATAGAGAAAACTGTGTAGATATTTCCATATTTATAGAGAAAGCTGTGTAGATATTTCCATGTATATTCAGATAGCTGTGTAGATGTTTCCATGTTCATGCAGATTACGGTGTAGATATTTCCATGTTCATCCAGATGCCGGTGTACATATATCCATGTTCATACAAATGGCGGTGAAGATATTTCCATGTTCATACAGAGGGCGGTGTAGGCATTTCCATGTTCATACAAATGGCGGTGTAGATATTTCCATGTTCATAGAGATGGCGGTGTAGATATTTCCAGGTTCATACAAATGGCGGTGTAGATATTTCTATGTTCATAGAGATGGCGGTGTAGATATTTCCATGTTTATACAGATAGCAGTGTGGTTATTTCCATGTTTATAGGGATACCAGTCTGGATATTTCCATTGATATACAGATAGCTGTGTAGATATTTGCATGTTCATACAGATAGCGGTGTAGATATTTCCATGTTCATACAGATAGCGGTGTAGATATTTCCATGTTCATACAGATAGCGGTGTAGATATTTCCATGTTAATACAGATAGCGGTGTAGATATTTCCATGTTCCTACAGATAGCGGTGTAGATATTTAAATGTTCATACAGTTAGCGGTGTAGATATTTGCATGTTCATACAGATGGCGGTGTAGATATTTACATGTTGATACAGATGGCGGTGTAGATATTTCCACGTTCATACAGATAGCGGTGTAGATATTTCCATGTTCATACAGATAGCGGTGTAGATATTTCCATGTTCATACAGATACCGGTGTAGATATTTCCATGTTCATACCAATAGCGGTGTAGACATTTCCATGTTCATACATTTAGCGGTGTAGATATTTCCATGTTCATACAGATGGCGGTGAAGATATTTACATGTTCATACAGATGGCGGTGTTGATATTTCTATGTTTGTACGGATGGCAGTGTAGATATTTCCATGTTCACAGAGATGGCGGTGTTGATATTTCCATATTTGTAGAGATAGCAGTGTAGTTTTTTCCATGTTTATAGAGATACTAGTGTAGATATTTCCATTGATATACAGATAGCTCTGTAGATATTTGCATGTTCATAGAGATAGCGGTGTAGATATTTCCATGTTCATACAGATAGCGGTGTAGATATTTCCATGTTCATACAGATAGCGGTGTAGATATTTCCATGTTCATACAGTTAGCAGCTTAGATATTTCCATGTTCATACAGATGGCGGTGTAGATATTTCCATGTTCATACAGATGGCGGTGTAGTTATTTCCAGGTTCATACAGTTAGCGGTGTAGATATTTCCATGTTCATACAGAAAGCGGTGTAGATATTTCCATGTTCATACAGATAGCGGTGTAGATATTTCCACGTTCATACCAATAGCGGTGTAGACATTTCCATGTTCATATATTTAGCGGTGTAGATATTTCCATGTTCATACAGATGGCGAAGATATTTCCATGTTCATGCAGATAGCCGTGTAGATATTTCCATGTTCATACAGTTAGCGGTGTAGATATTTCCATGTTCATACAGATGGCGGTGTAGATATTTCCATGTTCATAGAGATGGCGGTGTAGATATCTCCATATTTATACAGATAGCATTGTAGTTATTTCCATGTTTATAGAGATAGCAGTGTAGATATTTCCATTGATATACAAACAGCTGTGTAGATATTTGCATGGTCATACAGATAGCGGTGTAGATATTTCCATGTTCATACAGATAGCTGTGTAGATATTTCCATGTTCATAGAGATAGCGGTGTAGGTATTTCCATGTTCATACAGATAACGGTGTAGATATTTCCATGTTCATACAGATAGCGGTGTAGATATTTCCATGTTCATACAATGAGCGGTGTAGATATTTCCATGTTCATACAGATGGCGGTGTAAATATTTCCATGTTCATACAGATGGCGGTATAGATATTTCCATGTTCGTACAGATGGCGTTGTAGATATTTCCATGTTCTTAGAGATGGCGGTGTAGATATCTCCATGTTTATGCAGATAGCGGTATAGATATTTCCATGTTTATACAGATGGTGGTGTAGATATTTCCATGTTCATACAAATAGCGGTGTAGATATTTCCATGTTCATTGAGATGGCGGTGTAGATATTTCCATGTTCATACAAATGGCGGTGTAGATATTTCCATGTTCATAGAGATGGCAGTGTAGATATTTCCATATTTATACAGATAGCCGTGTAGTTATTTCCATGTTTATAGGGATAGCAGTGTAGATATTTTCATTGATATACAGATAGCTGTGTAGATATTTGCATGTTCATACAGATAGCAGTCTACATATTTCCATGTTCATACAGATAGCGGTGTAGATATTTCCATGTTTATACAGATAGCGGTGTAGATATTTCCATGTTCATACAGATAGCGGTGTAGATATTTCCATATTCATACTGATAGCGGTGTAGATATTTCCATGTTCATGCAGGTAGCAGTGTATATATTTCCATGTTCCTACAGTTAGCGGTGTAGATATTTCCATGTTCACACAGATGGCGGTGTAGATATTTACCTGTTCATACAGATGGCGGTGTAGATATTTCCATGTTCATACAGATGGCGGTGTAGATATTTCCATGTTCGTACGGATGGCAGTGTAGATATTTCCATGTTCATACAGGTGGCGGTGTAGATATTTCCATGTTTACAGAGATAGCAGTGTAGTTATTTCGATGTTTATAGAGACAGCTGTGTAGATATTTCCATTGATATACAGATAGCTGTGTACATATTTGCATGTTCATACAGATAGTGGTGTAGATATTTCCATGTTCGTACACATAGCGGTGTAGATATTTCCATGTTCATACAGATAGCGGTGTAGATATTTCCATGTTTATACAGATAGCAGTGTAGATATTTCCATGTGTATAGATATAGTGGTGTAGATAATTTCAATTTTATACCGAGAGCAGTGCAGATATTTCCAAGTTCATACAGATAGCCGTGTAGATATTTCCACGTTTATAGAGATGGCGGTGTAGATATTTCCATGTTCATACTGATGGCGGTGTAGATATTTCCATGTTCATACAAATGGCGGTGTAGATATTTCCATGTTCATATAGAAGGCGGTGTAGATATTTCCATGTTCAAACAAATGGCGGTGTAGATATTTCCATGTTCGTAGAGATGGCGGTGTAGATATTTTCATGTTTATACAGATAGCAGTGTAGTTATTTCCATGTTTATAGACATAGCAGTGTAGATATTTTCATTGATATACAGATAGCTGTGTAGATATTTGCATGTTCATACAGATAGCGGTGTAGATATTTCCATGTTCATACAGTTAGCGGTGTAGATATTTCCATGTTCATACAGATGGCGGTGTAGATATTTACATGTTCATACAGATGGCGGTGTAGATATTTCCATGTTTATAGAGATAGCAGTGTAGATATTTCCTTTGATATACAGATAGCTGTGTAGATATTTCCATCTCCAAACAGATAGCGGTGTAGATATTTCCATGTTCATTCAGATAACGGTGTAGATATTTCCATGTTCATACAGATAGCGGTGTAGGTATTTCCATGTTCATACAGTTAGGGGTTTAGATATTTCCATGTTCATACATATGGCGGTGTAGATATTTCCATGTTTATACAGATAGCAGTGTAGATATTTCCATGTTTATAGAGATAGCAGTGTAGATATTTCCATTAATATGCAGATAGCTGTGTAGATATTTGCATGTTCATACACATAGCGGTGTAGATATTTCCATGTACATACAGATAGCGGTGTAGATATTTCCATGTTCGTACAGATGGCGGTGTAGGTATTTCCATGTTTATAGAGATGGCGGTGTAGATATTTTCATGTTTACACAGATGGCCGTGTAGATATTTCCATGTTTACACAGATAGCGGTGTGGATATTTCCATGTTTATGCAGATAGCGGTGTAGATATTTCCGTGTTCATACAGATAGCGGTGCGGTTATTTCCATGTTTATACAGATAGTGGTGGAGATATTTCCATGTTTATACAGATAGCGGTGTAGATATTTCCATCTTATTACAGATGGCGGTGTAGATATGTCCATGTTCGTACAGATGGCGGTGTAGATATTTCCATGTTCATACATATGGCGGTGTAGATATTTCGAAGTTTATAGAGATAGCGCTGTAGTTATTTCCATATTTATAGAGAAATCTGTGTAGATATTTCCATGTACATGCAGATTGCTGTGTAGATCTTTCTATGTTCATACAGATAGCGGTGTAGATATTTCCATGTTCATAGAGATAACGGTGTAGATATTTACATCTTCATACAGATAGTGGTACAGATATTTCCATGTTCATACAGTAAGCGGTGTAGATATTTCCATGTTGATAGAGATAGCGGTGTAGATAATTCCCATTTTATACAGATAGCAGTTTAGACATTTCCAAGTTCATACAGATAGCGGTTTAGATATTTCCACGTTTATAGAGATGGCGGTGTAGATATTTCCATGTTCATACAGATGGCGGTGTAGATATTTCCATGTTTATAGAGATGGCAGTGTAGATATTTTCATGTTTACACAGATGGCGGTGTAGATATTTCCATGTATACACAGATAGCGGTGTAGACATTTCCATGTTTACACAGATAGCGGTGTGGATATTTCCATGTTTATCCAGATACCGGTGTAGATATTTCCATGTTTATACAGAAATCGGTGCGGATATTTCCATGTTAATACAGATAGTGGTGTAGATATTTCCATGTTTATACACATAGCGGTGTAGATATTTCCATCTTAATACAGATGGCGGTGTAGATATTTCCATGTTTATTCAGATAGTGGTATAGATATTTCCATTTTTATACAGATGGTTTTGTAGATATTTCCATGTTTATGCAGATGGCGGTATAGATATTTCCATGTTTATACAGATGGTGGTGTAGATTTTTCCATGTTCATAGAGATGGCGGTGTTGATATTTCGAAGTTTATAGAGATAGCGCTGTAGTTATTTCTATAATTATATAGAAATCTGTGTAGATATTTCCATGTATATTCAGATAGCTGTTTAGATATTTCCATGTTCATGCAGATAACGGTGTAGTTATTTCCATGTTCATCCAGATTCCGGTGTAGATACATCCATGTTCATACAGATGGCGGTGAAGATATTTCCATGTTCATAAAGATGGCTGTGTAGATATTTCCATGTTCATAGAGATGGCGGTGTAGATATTTCCATGTTGATACAGATAGTTGGGCAGATATTTCCATGTTTATACAGATAGCGGTGTAGATATTTCCATCTTAATACAGATTGCGGTGTAGATACGTCCATGATCGTACAGATGGCGGTGTAGATATTTCCATGTTCATACAGATGGCGGTGTAGATATTTCGAAGTTTATAGAGATAGTGATGTAGTTATTTCCATATTTATAGAGAAATCTGTTTAGTTATTTCCATGTATATTCAGATAGCTGTGTAGATGTTTCCATGTTCATGCAGATTACGCTGTAGATATTTCCATGTTCATCCAGATGCCGGTGTACATATATCCATGTTCATACAAATGGCGGTGAAGGTATTTCCATGTTCATACAGATGGCGGTGTAGGTATTTCCATGTTCATACAAATGGCGGTTTAGGTATTTCCATGTTCATAGAGATGGCGGTGTAGATATTTCCAGGTTCACACAAATGGCGGTGTAGATATTTCCATGTTCATAGAGATGGCGGTGTAGATATTTCCATGTTTATACAGATAGCAGTGTAGTTATTTCCATGTTTATAGAGATACCAGTCTGGATATTTCCATTGATATACAGATAGCTGTGTAGATATTTGCATGTTCACACAGATAGCGGTGTAGATATTTCCATTTTCATACAGATAGCGGTGTAGATATTTCCATGTTCATACAGATAGCGGTGTAGATATTTAAATGTTCATACAGTTAGCAGTGTAGATATTTGTATGTTCATACAGATGGCGGTGTACATATTTACATGTTGATACAGATGGCGGTGTAGATATTTCCATGTTCATACAGATAGCGGTGTAGATATTTCCATGTTCATACAGATAGCGGTGTAGATATTTCCATGTTCATACAGATAGCGGTGTAGGTATTTCCATGTTCATACAGTTAGCGGTTTAGATATTTCCATGTTCATACAGATGGCGGTGTAGATATTTACATGTTCATACAGATGGCGGTGTAGTTATTTCCATGTTCATACAGATAGCGGTGTAGATATTTTCTTGTTGATACAGATGGCGGTGTAGATATTTCCATTTTCATACAGATAGTGGTGTAGATATTTCCATGTTCATACAGATAGCGGTGTAGATATTTCCACGTTCATACAGATAGCGGTGTAGATATTTCCATGTTCATACCAATAGCGGTTTAGACATTTCCATGTTCATACATTTAGCGGTGTAGGTATTTCCATGTTCATACAGATGGCGGTGAAGATATTTACATGTTCATACAGATGGCGGTGTAGATATTTCCATGTTTGTACGGATGGCAGTGTAGATATTTCCATGTTCATACAGGTGGCGGTGTAGATATTTCCATGTTTATACAGATAGCAGTGTAGTTATTTCCATGTTAATAGAGATAGCGGTGTAGATATTTCCATTGATATACAGATAACTGTGTAGATGTTTGCATGTTCATACAGATAGCGGTGTAGATATTTCCATGTTCGTACAGATAGCGGTGTAGATATTTCCATGTTCATACAGATAGCGGTGTAGATATTTCTATGTTCATACAGATAACGGTGTAGATATTTCCATGTTCATACAGACAGTGCTGTAGATATTTCCATGTTCATACAGTTAGCGGTGTAGATATTTCCATGTTCATACAGATGGCGGTGTAGATATTTTCATGTTCATACAGATGGCGGTATAGATATTTCCATGTTCTTACAGATGGCGGTGTAGATATTTCCATGTTCATAGAGATGGCGGTGTAGATATTTCCATGTTTATGCAGATAGCGGTATAGATATTTCCATGTTTATACAGATGGTGGTGTAGATATTTCCATGTTTATAGAGATGGCTGTCTAGATATTTCCATGTTTACAGAGATAGTGGTGTAGTTATTTCCAAGTTTATAGAGACAGCGTTGTAGCTATTTCCATGTTTATACAGATAGCGGTGAAGATATTTCCATGTTTATACAGATAGCGTTGTAGATATTTCCATGTTTATACAGATAGCAGTGTAGATATTTCCATGTTTATAGAGATAATGGTGTAGATAATTTCAATTTTATACAGAGAGCAGTGTAGATATTTCCATGTTCATACAGATGGCGGTGAAGATATTTACATGTTCATACAGATGGTTGTGTTGATATTTCTATGTTTGTAGGGATGGCAGTGTAGATATTTCCATGTTCATACAGGTGGCGGTGTAGATATTTCCATGTTTATACAGATAGCAGTGAAGTTATTACCATGCTAATAGAGATACCGGTGTAGATATTTCCACTGATATACAGATAGCTGTGTAGATATTTGCATGTTCATACAGATAGCGGTGTAGATATTTCCATGTTCATACAGATAGCGGTGTAGCTATTTCCATGTTCATACAGATAGCGGTGTAGATATTTCCATGTTCATACAGACAGCGGTGTAGATATTTCCATGTTCATACAGTTGGCGGTGTAGATATTTCCATGTTCATACAGATGGCGGTGTAGATATTTACATGTTCTTACAGATGGCGGTATAGATATTTCCATGTTCTTACAGATGGTGTAGATAATTCCATGTTCATAGAGATGGCGGTGTAGATATTTCCATGTTTATGCAGATAGCGGTATAGATATTTCCATGTTTATACAGATGGTGGTGTAGATATTTCCTTGTTTATAGATATGGCGGTCTAGATATTTCCATGTTTACAGAGATAGTGGTGTAGTTATTTCCAAGTTTACAGAGACAGCGTTGTAGATATTTCCATGTTTATACAGATAGCGGTGAAGATATTTCCAGGTTTATACAGATAGCGGTATAGATACTTCCATGTTTATACAGATTGCAGTGTAGATATTTCCATGTTTATAGAGATAATGTTGTTGATAATTTCAATTTTATACAGAGAGCAGTGTAGATATTTCCAGGTTCATACAGATAGCGGTGTAGATATTTCTACGTTTATAGAGATGGCGGTGTAGATATTTCCATGTTCATACAGATGGCGATGTAGATATTTCCATGTTTATAGGGATGGCGGTGTAGATATTTCCATGTTCATATAGATAGCGGTGTAGATATTTCCATCTTAATACAGCTGGCGGTGTAGATATGTCCATGTTTGTACAGATGGCGGTGTAGATATTTCCATGTTCATACAGATGGCGGTGTAGATATTTCAAAGTTTATAGAGATAGCGCTGTAGTTATTTCCATATTTATAGAGAAATCTATGTAGATATTTCCGTGTATATGCAGATAGCTGTGTAGATATTTCCATGTTCATGCAGATAGCGGTGTAGATATTTCCATGTTCATCCAGATGCCGGTGTACATTTATCCATGTTCATACAGATGGCGGTGAAGATATTTCCATATTCATACAGATGGTGGTGTAGGTATTTCCATGTTCATACAAATGACGGTGTAGTTTTTCCATGTTCATAGATATGGCGGGGTAGATATTTCCAGGTTCATACAAATGGCGGTGTAGATATTTCCATGTTCATAGAGATGGCCGTGTAGATATTTCCATTTTTATACAGATAGCAGTGTAGTTATTTCCATGTCTATAGAGATACCAGTGTGGATATTTCCATTGATATACAGATAGCTCTGTAGATATTTATATGTTCATACAGATAGCGGTGTAGATATTTCCATGTTCATAGAGATAGCGGTGTAGATATTTTTATGTTCATATAGATAGCGGTGTAGATATTTCCATGTTCATACAGATAGCGGTGTAGATATTTCCATGTTCATACAGATAGCGGTGTAGATAATGCCATGTTCATACAGTTAGCGGTGTAGATATTTCCATGTTCATACAGATGGCGGTGTAGATATTTCCATGTTCATACAGATAGCGGTGTAGAGATTTCCATGTTCATACAGATAGCGGTGTAGATATTTCCATGTTCATACAGATAGCGGTCTAGATATTTCCAGGTTCATACCAATAGCGGTGTAGACATTTTCATGTTCATGCAGTTAGCGGTGTAGATATTTCCATATTCATACAGATGGCGGTGTAGATATTTCCATGTTCATACAGATGGCGGTGTAGATATTTCCATGTTTGTACGGATGGCATTGTAGATATTTCCATGTTCATACAGGTGGCGGTGTAGATATTTCCATGTTTATACAGATAGCAGTGTAGTTATTTCAATGTTAATAGGGATAGCAGTGTAGATATTTTCATTGATATACAGATAGCTGTGTAGATATTTGAATGTTCATACAGATAGCGGTGTAGATATTTCCATGTTCATACAGATAGCGGTGTAGATATTTCCATGTTCATACAGATATCAGTGTAGATATTTCCATGTTCATACAGATAGCGGTGTAGATATTTCCATGTCCATACAGATAGCGGTGTAGATATTTCCATGTTCATACAGTTAGCGGTGTAGATATTTCCATGTTCATACAGATGGCGGTGTAGATATTTACATGTTCATACAGATGGCGGTGAAGGTATTTCCATGTTCATACAGATAGCGTTGTAGATATTTCCATGTTCATACAGATAGCGGTGTAGATATTTCCATGTTCATAACAATAGCGGTGTAGATATTTCCATGTTCATACAGTTAGCGGGGTAGATATTTCCATATTCATACAGATGGCGGTGTAGATATTTACATGTTCATACAGATGGCGGTGTAGATATTTCCATGTTCGTAAGGATGGCAGTGTAGATATTTCCATGTTCATACAGGTGGCGGTGTAGTTATTTCCATGTTTATACAGATAGCAGTGTAGTTATTTCCATGTTTATAGAGACAGCTGTGTAGATATTTCCATTGATATACAGATAGCTGTGTAGATATTTGCATGTTCATACAGATAGCGGTGTAGATATTTCCATGTTCGTACAGATAGCCGTGTAGATATTTCCATGTTCATACAGATAGCTGTGTAGATATTTCCATGTTCATACAGATAACGGTGTAGATATTTCCATGTTCATACAGATAGCAGTGTGGATATTTCCATGTTCATACAGTTAGCGGTGTAGATATTTCCATGTTCATACAGATGGCGGTGTAGATATTTACATGTTCATACAGATGGCGGTATAGATATTTCCATGTTCGTACAGATGGCGGTGTAGATACTTCCATGTTCATAGAGATGGCGGTGTAGATATTTCCATGTTTATGCAGATAGCGGTATAGATGTTTCCATGTTTATACAGATGGTGGTGTAGCTATTTCCATGTTTATAGAGATGGCGGTGTAGATATTTCCATGTTTACAGAGATAGTGTTGTATTTATTTCCAAGTTTATAGAGACAGCGTTGTAGATATTTCCATGTTTATACAGATAGCGGTGAAGATATTTCCATGTTTATACAGATAGCGGTGTAGATATTTCCATGTTTATACAGATAGCAGTGTACATATTTCCATGTTTATAGAGATAGTGTTGCAGATAATTTCAATTTCATAGAGAGAGCAGTGTAGATATTTCCAAGTTCATACAGATAGCGGTGTAGGTATTTCTACGTTTATAGAGATGGCGGTGTAGATATTTCCATGTTCATACAGAGGACGGTGTAGATATTTCCATGTTTACAGGGATGGCGGTGTAGATATTTTCATGTTTACACAGTTGGCGGTGTAGATATTTCCATGTTTACACAGATAGCGGTGTAGACATTTCCATGTTTACACAGATAGCGGTGTGGATATTTCCATGTTTATGCAGATAGCAGTGTAGATATTTCCTTGTTTATACAGATAGCGGTGCGGATATTTCCATGTTTATTCAGATAGCGGTGCGGATATTTCCATGTTTATACAGATAGTTGGGCAGATATTTCCATGTTTATACAGATAGCGGTGTAGATATTTCCATCTTAATTCAGATGGCGGTGTAGATATGTCCATGATCGTACAGATGGCGGTGTAGATATTTCCATGTTCATAGAGATGGCGGTGTAGATATTTCAAAGTTTATAGAGATAGCGATGTAGTTATTTCCATATATATAGAGAAATCTGTGTAGATATTTCCATGTATATTCAGATAGCTGTGTAGATATTTCCATGTTCATGCAGATAGCGGTGTAGATATTTCCATTTTCATCCAGATGGCGGTGTACATATATCCATGTTCATACAAATGGCGGTGAAGATATTTCCATGCTCATACAGATGGCGGTGTAGGTATTTCCATGTTCATACAAATGTCGGTGTAGATATTTCCATGTTCATAGAGATGGTGGTGTAGAAATTTCCAGGTTCATACAAATGGCGGTGTAGATATTTCCATGTTCATAGAGATGGCGGTGTAGATATTTCCATGTTCATACAGATGGCGAGGATATTTCCATGTTCATGCAGATAGCGTTGTAGATATTTCCATGTTCATACAGTTAGCGGTGTAGATATTTCCATGTTCATAGAGATGGCGGTGTAGATATTTCCATATTTATACAGATAGCAGTGTAGTTATTTCCATGTTTATAGAGATAGCATTGTAGATATTTCCAATGATATACAGATAGCTGTGTAGATATTTGCATGGTCATACAGATAGCGGTGTAGATATTTCCATGTTCATACAGTTAGCGGTGTAGATATCCCCATGTTCATACAAATGGCGGTGTAGATATCTCCATGTTTGTACAGATGGCGGTGTAGATATTTCCATGTTCATAGAGATAGCGGTGTAGTTATTTCCATGTTTATATAGATAGCAGTGTAGTTATTTCCATGTTTATAGAGATACCATTCTGGATATTTCCATTGATATACAGATAGCTGTGTAGATATTTGCATGTTCATACAGATAGCGGTGTAGATATTTCCATGTTCATACAGATAGCGGTGTAGATATTTCCATGTTCATACAGATAGCGGTGTAGATATTTCCATGTTAATACAGATAGCGGTGTAGATATTTCCATGTTCACACAGATAGCGGTGTAGGTATTTAAATATTCACACAGTTAGCGGTGTAGAGATTTCCATGTTCATACAGATGGCGGTGTAGATATTTACATGTTGATACAGATGGCGGTGTAGATATTTCCATGTTCATACAGATAGCGGTGAAGATATTTCCATGTTCATACAGATAGCAGTGTAGATATTTTCATGTTCATACAGATAGCGGTGTAGATATTTCCATGTTCATACCAATAGCGTTGTAGACATTTCCATGTTCATACATTTAGCGGTGTAGATATTTCCATGTTCATACAGATGGCGGTGAAGATATTTACATGTTCATACAGACGGCGGTGTAGATATTTCCATGTTTGTACGGATGGCAGTGTAGATATTTCCATGTTCATACAGGTGGCGGTGTAGGTATTTCCATGTTTATACAGATAGCAGTGTAGTTATTTCCACGTTAATAGAGATAGCGGAGTAGATATTTCCATTGATATACAGATAGCTGTGTAGATATTTGCATTTCCATACAGATAGCGGTGTAGATATTTCCATGTTCGTACAGATAGCGGTGTAGCTATTTCCATGTTCATACAGATAGCGGTGTAGATATTTCTATGTTCATACAGAAATCGGTGTAGATATTTCCATGTTCATACAGACAGCGGTGTAGATATTTCCATGTTCATACAGTTAGCGGTGTAGATATTTCCATGTTCATACAGATGGCGGTGTAGGTATTTACATGTTCATACAGATGGCGGTATAGATATTTCCATGTTTATGCAGATAGCTGTATAGATATTTCCATGTTTATACAGATGGTGGTGTAGATATTTCCATGTTTACAGAGATGGCGTTCTAGATATTTCCATGTTTATAGAGATAGTGGTGTAGTTATTTCCAAGTTTATAGAGACAGCGTTGTAGATATTTCCATGTTTATACAGATAGCGGTGAAGATATTTCCATGTTTATATAGATAGCGGTGTAGATATTTACATGTTCATACAGATGGCGGTTTAGTTATTTCCATGCTCATAGAGATCGCGGTGTAGATATTTCCATGTTCATACAGATAGCCGTGTAGATATTTCTATGTTCATACAGATAGCGGTGTAGATATTTCCATGTTCATACCAATAGCGGTGTAGACATTTCCATGTTCATATATTTAGCGGTGTAGCTATTTCCATGTTCATACAGATGGCGAGGATATTTCCATGTTCATGCAGATAGCGTTGTAGATATTTCCATGTTCATACAGTTAGCGGTGTAGATATTTCCATGTTCATACAGTTAGCGGTGTAGATATCTCCATGTTCATACAAATGGCGGTGTAGATATGTCCATGTTTGTACAGATGGCGGTGTAGATATTTCCATGTTCATACAGATGGCGGTGTAGATATTTCGAAGTTTATAGAGATAGCACTGTAGTTATTTCCATATTTATAGAGAAATCTGTGTAGATATTTCCATGTATATTCAGATAGCTGTGTAGATATTTCCATGTTCATGCAGATAGCGGTGTAGATATTTCCATGTTCATCCAGATGCCGGTGTACATATATCCATGTTCATACAGATGGCGGTGTACATATTTCCATGTTCATACAAATGGCGGTGTAGATATTTCCATGTTCATAGAGATGGCGGTGTAGATATTTCCATGTTCATACAAATGGCGGTGTAGATATTTCCATGTTCATAGAGATGGCGGTGTAGATATTTCCATATTTATAGAGATAGCAGTGTAGTTATTTCCATGTTTATAGGGATAGCAGTGTAGATATTTTCATTGATATACAGATTGATGTGTTGATATTTGAATGTTTATACAGATAGCGGTGTAGATATTTCCATGTTCATACAGATAGCGGTGTAGATATTTCCATGTTCATACAGATAGCGGTGTAGATATTTCCATGTTCATACAGATAGCGGTGTAGATATTTCCATTTCCATACAGATAGCAGTGAAGATATTTCCATGTTCATACAGTTTGCGGTGTAGATATTTCCATGTTCATACAGATGGCGGTGTAGATATTTACATGTTCATACAGATGGCGGTGTAGATATTTCCATGTTCATACAGATAGCGGTGTAGATATTTCCATGCTCATACCAATAGCGGTGTAGATATTTCCATGTTCATACAGTTAGCAGTGTAGATATTTCTATGTTCATACAGATGGCGGTGTAGATATTTCCATGTTCATACAGGTGGCGGTGTAGATATTTCCATGTTTATACAGATAGCTGTGTAGTTATTTCCATGTTTATAGAGACAGCTGTGTAGATATTTCCATTGATATACAGATAGCTGTGTAGATATTTGCATGTTCATACAGATAGCTTTGTAGATATTTCCATGTTCGTACAGATAGCGGTGTAGATATTTCCATGTTCATACAGATAGCAGTGTAGATATTTCCATGTTCATACAGATAACGGTGTAGATATTTCCATGTTCATACAGATAGCAGTGTAGATATTTCCATGTTCATACAGTTAGCGGTGTAGATATTTCCATGTTCATACAGATGGCAGTGTACATATTTACATGTTCATACAGATGGCGGTATAGATATTTCCATGTTCGTACAGATGGCGGTGTAGATATTTCCATGTTCATAGAGATGGCGGTGTAGATATTTCCATGTTTTTGCAGTTAGCGGTATAGATATTTCCATGTTTATACAGATGGTGGTGTAGATATTTCCATGTTTATAGAGATGGCGGTCTAGATATTTCCATGTTTACAGAGATAGTGGTGTAGTTATTACCAAGTTTATAGAGACAGCGTTGTAGATATTTCCATGTTTATACAGATAGCAGTGAAGATATTTCCATGTTTATACAGATAGCGGTGTAGATATTTCCATGTTTATACAGATAGCAGTGTAGATATTTCCATGTTTATAGAGATAGTGTTTTAGATAATTTCAATTTCATACAGAGAGCAGTGTAGATATTTCCAAGTTCATACAGATAGCGGTGTAGATATTTCCACGTTTACAGAGATGGCGGTGTAGATATTTCCATGTTCATACAGAGGACGGTGTAGATATTTCCATGTTTATGGGGATGGCGGTGTAGATATTTTCATGTTTACACAGATGGCGGTGTAGACATTTCCATGTTTACACAGATAGCGGTGTGGATATTTCCATGTTTATGCAGATAGCAGTGTAGATATTTCCATTTTTATACAGATAGCGGTGCGGATATTTCCATGTTTATTCAGATAGCGGTGCGGATATTTCCATGTTTATACAGATAGTTGGGCAGATATTTCCATGTTTATACAGATAGCGGTGTTGATATTTCCATCTTAATACAGATGGCGGTGTAGATACGTCCATGATCGTACAGATGGCGATGTAGATATTTCCCTGTTCATACAGATGGCGGTGTAGATATTTCGAAGTTTATAGAGATAGCGATGTAGTTATTTCCATATTTATAGAGAAATCTGTGTAGATATTTCCATGTATATTCAGATAGCTGTGTAGATGTTTCCATGTTCATGCAGATTACGGTGTAGATATTTCCATGTTCATCCAGATGGCGGTGTACATATATCCATGTTCATACAAATGGCGGTGAAGATATTTCCATGTTCATACAGATGGCGGTGTAGGTATTTCCATGTTCATACAAATGGCGGTGTAGATATGTCCATGTTCATAGAGATGGCGGTATAGATATTTCCATGTTCATACAAATGGCGGTGTAGATATTTCCATGTTCATAGAGATGGCGGTGTAGATATTTCCATGTTTATACAGATAGCAGTGTAGTTATTTCCATGTTTATAGAGATACCAGTCTGGATATTACTATTGATATACAGATAGCGGTGTAGATATTTCCATGTTCATACAGATAGCGGTGTAGATATCTCCATGTTCATACAGAGAGCGGTGTAGATATTTAAATGTTCATACAGTTAGCGGTGTAGATATTTCCATGTTCATGCAGATGGCGGTGTAGATATTTACATGTTGATACAGATGGCGGTGTAGATATTTCCATGTTCATACAGATAGCGGTGTAGATATTTCCATGTTCATACAGTTAGCGGTGTAGATATGTCCATGTTCATAGAGATAGCGGTGTAGATATTTCCATGTTCATACCAATAGAGGTGTAGGCATTTCCATGTTCATACATTTAGCAGTGTAGATATTTCCATGTTCATACAGATGGCGGTGAAGATATCTATATGTTCATACAGATGGCGGTGTAGATATTTCCATGTTTGTACCGATGGCAGTGTAGATATTTCCATGTTCATACAGGTGGCGGTGTAGATATTTCCATGTTTATACAGATAGCAGTGTAGTTATTTCCATGTTAATAGAGATATCGGTGTAGATATTTCCATTGATATACAGATAGCTGTGTAGATATTTGCATGTTCATACAGATAGCGGTGTAGATATTTCCATGTTCATACAGATAGTGGTTTAGCTATTTCCATGTTCATACAGATAGCGGTGTAGATATTTCTATGTTCATACAGAAAACGGTGTAGATATTTCCATGTTCGTACAGACAGCAGTGTAGATATTTCCATGTTCGTACAGTTAGCGGTGTAGATATTTCCATGTTCATACAGATGGCGGTGTAGATATTTACATGTTCATACAGATGGCGGTAGAGATATTTCCATGTTCTTAGAGATGGCGGTGAACATATTTCCATGTTCATAGAGATGGCGGTGTAGATATTTCCATGTTTATGCAGATAGCGGTATAGATATTTCCATGTTTATACAGATGGCGGTGTAGATATTTCCATGTTTATAGAGATGGCGGTCTAGATATTTCCATGTTTACAGAGATAGTGGTGTAGTTATTTCCAAGTTTTTAGAGACAGCGATGAAGATATTTCCATGTTTATACAGATAGCGTTGAAGATATTTCCATGTTTATACAGATAGCGGTGTAGATATTTCCATGTTCATACAGATAGCAGTGTAGATATTACCATGTTTATAGAGATAGTGTTGTAGATAATTTCAATTTCATACAGAGAGCAGTGTAGATATTTAGAAGTTCATACAGATAGCGGTGTAGATATTTCCACGTTTACAGAGATGGCGGTGTAGATATTTCCATGTTCATACAGAGGACGGTGTAGATATTTCCATGTTTATAGGGATGGCGGTGTAGATATTTTCATGTTTACACAGATGGCGGTGTAGATATTTCCATGTTTACACAGATAGCGGTGTAGACATTTCCATGTTTACACAGATAGCGGTGTGGATATTTCCATGTTTATGCAGATAGCAGTGTAGATATTTCCGTGTTTATACAGATAGCGGTGCGGACATTTCCATGTTTATTCATATAGCGGTGCGGTTATTTCCATGTTTATACAGATATTTAGGCAGATATTTCCATGTTTATACAGATAGCGGTGTAGATATTTCCATCTTAATACAGATGGCGGTGTAGATATGTCCATGTTTGTACAGATGGCGGTGTAGATATTTCCATGTTCATACAGATGGCGGTGTAGATATTTCAAAGTTTATAGAGATAGCGCTGTAGTTATTTCCATATTCCTAGAGAAATCTGTGTAGATATTTCCATGTATATTCAGATAGCTGTGTAGATATTTGCATGTTCATGCAGATAGCGGTGTAGATATTTCCATGTTCATCCAGATGCCGGTGTAAATATATCCATGTTCATACAGATGGCGGTGAAGATATTTCCATGTTCATGCAGATGGTGGTGTAGGTATTTCCATGTTCATACAAATGGCGGTGTAGATATTTCCATGTTCATAGAGATGGCTGTGTAGATAATTCCAGGTTCATACAAATGGCGGTGGAGATATTTCCATGTTCATAGAGATGGCCGTGTAGATATTTCCATGTTTATACAGATACCAGTGTAGTTGTTTCCATGTTTATAGAGATACCAGTGTGGATATTTCCATTGATATACAGATAGCTGTGTAGATATTTACATGTTCATACAGATAGCGGTGTAGATATTTCCATGTTTACACAGATAGCGGTGTAGATATTTCCATGTTCATATAGATAGCGGTGTAGATATTTCCATGTTCATACAGATAGCGGTGCGGATATTTCCATGTTTATTCAGATAGCGGTGCGGATATTTCCATGTTTATACAGATAATTGGGCAGATATTTCCATGTTTATACAGATAGCGGTGTAGATATTTCCATCTTAATACAGATGGCGGTGTAGATATGTCCATGATCGTACAGATGGCGGTGTAGATATTTCCATGTTCATACAGATGGCGGTGTAGATATTTCGAAGTTTATAGAGATAGCGCTGTAGTTATTTCCATATTTATAGAGAAATCTGTGTAGATATTTCCATGTATATTCAGATAGTTGTGTAGATATTTCCATGTTCATGCAGATTACGGTGTAGATATTTCCATGTTCATACTGATGCCGGTGTACAAATATCCATGTTCATACAAATGGCGGTGAAGATATTTCCATGCTCATACAGATGGCGGTGTAGGTATTTCCATGTTCATACAAATGGCGGTGTAGATATTTCCATGTTCATAGAGATGGCGGTGTAGATATTTCCAGGTTCATACAAATGGCGGTGTAGGTATTTCCATGTTCATAGAGATGGCGGTGTAGATATTTCCATGTTTATACAGATAGCAGTGTAGTTATTTCCATGTTTATAGAGATACCATTCTGGATATTTCCATTGATATACAGTTAGCTGTGTAGATATTTGCATGTTCATACAGATAGCGGTGTAGATATTTCCATGTTCATACAGATAGCGGTGTAGATATTTCACTGTTCATACAGATAGTGGTGTAGATATTTCCATGTTAATTCAGATAGCGGTGTAGATATTTCCATGTTCATACAGATAGCGGTGTAGCTATTTCCATGTTCATACAGATAGCAGTGTAGATATTTCCATGTTTAGAGAGATAATGGTGTAGATAATTTCAATTTTATACAGAGAGCAGTGTAGATATTTCCAAGTTCATACAGATAGCGGTGTAGATATTTTCACGTTTCAGAGATGGCGGTGTAGACATTTCCATGTTCATACAGATGGCGGTGTAGATATTTCCATGTTCATAGAGATGGCGGTGTAGATATTTCCATGTTCATACAAATGGCAGTGTAGATATTTCCATGTTCATAGAGATGGCGGTGTTGATATTTCCATATTTATAGAGATAGCAGTGTAGTTATTTCCATGTTTATAGAGATAGTAGTGTAGATATTTCCATTGATATACAGATAGCTCTGTAGATATTTGCATGTTAATAGAGATAGCGGTGTAGATATTTCCATGTTCATACAGATAGCGGTGTAGTTATTTCCATGTTCACAGATAGCGGTGTAGATATTTCCATGTTCATACAGATAGCGGTGTAGATATTTCCATGTTCATTCAGATAGCGGTGTAGATATTTCCATTTTCATACAGTTAGCGGTTTAGATACTTCCATGTTCATACAGATGGCGGTGTAGATATTTACAAGTTCATACAGAAGGCGGTGTAGTTATTTCCATGTTCATACAGATAGCGGTGCAGATATTTCCATGTTCATACAGATAGCGGTGTAGATATTTCCATGTTCATACAGATAGCGGTGTAGATACTTCCATGTTCATACCAATAGCGGTGTAGACATTTCCATGTTCATATATTTAGTGGTGTAGATATTTCCATGTTCATAGAGATGGCGAAGATATTTCCATGTTCATGCGGATAGCGGTGTAGATATTTCCATGTTCATACATATAGCGGTGTAGATATTTCCATGTTAATACAGATAGCGGTGTTGATATTTCCATGTTCATACAGATAGCGGTGTAGATATTTAAATGTTCATACAGTTAGCGGTGTAGATATTTCTATGTTCATACAGATGGCTGTGTAGATATTTACATGTTGATACAGATGGCGGTGTAGATATTTCCATGTTCATACAGATAGCGGTGTAGATATTTCCATGTTCGTACAGATAGCAGTGTAGATATTTCCATGTTCATACAGATAGCGGTGTAGACATTTCCATGTTCATACCAATAGCGGTGCAGACATTTCCATGTTCATACATTTAGCGGTGTAGATATTTCCATGTTCATACAGATGGCGGTGAAGATATTTACATGTTCATACAGATGGCGGTGTAGATATTTCCATGTTTGTACGGATGGCAGTGTAGATATTTCCATGTTCATAGAGATGGCGGTGTAGATATTTCCATGTTTATGCAGATAGCGGTATAGATATTTCCATGTATATACAGATGGTGGTGTAGACATTTCCATGTTTATAGAGATGGCGGTCTAGATATTTCCATGTTTACAGAGATAGTGGTGTAGTTATTTCCAAGTTTATAGAGACAGCGTTGTAGATATTTCCATGTTTATACAGATAGCGGTGAAGTTATTTCCATGTTTATACAGATAGCGGTGTAGATATTTCCATGTTTATACAGATAGCAGTGTAGATATTTCCATGTTTATAGAGATATTGGTGTAGATAATTTCAATTTTATACAGAGAGCAGTGTAGATATTTCCAAGTTCATACAGATAGCGGTGTAGATATTTCCACGTTTACAGAGATGGTGGTGTAGATATTTCCATGTTCATACAAATGGCGGTGTAGATATCTCCATGTTCATAGAGATGGCGGTGTAGATATTTCCATGTTCATACAAAAGGCAGTGTAGATATTTCCATGTTCATAGAGATGGCGGTGTTGATATTTCCATATTTATAGAGATAGCAGTGTAGTTATTTCCATGTTTATAGAGATAGTAGTGTAGATATTTCCATTGATATACAGATAGCTCTGTAGATATTTGCATGTTCATAGAGATAGCGGTGTAGATATTTCCATGTTCATACAGATAGCGGTGTAGATATTTCCATGTTCATACAGATAGCGGTGTAGATATTTCCATGTTCGTACAGATAGCGGTGTAGATATTTCCATGTTCATCTAGATGCCGGTGTACATATATCCATGTTCATACAGATGACGGTGAAGTTATTTCCAAGTTCATACAGATGGTGGTGTAGATATTTCAATGTTCATACAAATGGCGGTGTAGATATTTCCATGATCATAGAGATGGCGGTGTAGATATTTCCATGTTCATACAAATGGCAGTGTAGATATTTCCATGTTCATAGAGATGGCGGTGTTGATATTTCCATATTTATAGAGATGGCAGTGTAGTTATTTCCATGTTTATAGAGATAGTAGTGTAGATATTTCCATTGATATAAAGATAGCTCTGTAGATATTTGCATGTTCATAGAGATAGCGGTGTAGATATTTCCATGTTCATACAGATAGTGGTGTAGATATTTCCATGTTCTTACAGATAGCGGTGTAGATATTTCCATGTTCGTACAGATAGCGGTGTAGATATTTCCATGTTCATCTAGATGCCGGTGTACATATATCCATGTTCATACAGATGGCGGTGAAGTTATTTACATGTTCATACAGATGGTGGTGTAGATATTTCCATGTTCATACAAATGGCGGTGTAGATATTTCCATGTTCATAGAGATGGCGGTGTAGATATTTCCATGTTCATACAAATGGCGGTGTAGATATTTCCATGTTCATAGAGATGGCGGTGTAGATATTTCCATATTTATACAGATAGCAGTGTAGTTATTTCCATGTTTATAGGGATAGCAGTGTAGATATTTTCATTGATATACAGATAGATGTGTAGATATTTGAATGTTCATACAGATAGCGGTGTAGATATTTCCATGTTCATACAGATAGCGGTGTAGATATTTCCATGTTTATACAGTTAGCGGTGTAGATATTTCCATGTTCATACAGATAGCGGTGTAGATATTTCCATGTCCATACAGATAGCCGTGTAGATATTTCCATGTTCATACAGTTTGCGGTGTAGATATTTCCATGTTCATACAGATGGCGGTGTAGATATTTCCATGTTCATACAGATAGCGGTGTTGATATTTCCATGTTCATACCAATAGCGGTGTAGATATTTCCATGTTCATACAGTTAGCGGTGTAGATATTTCCATGTTCATTCAGATGGCGGTGTAGATATTTACATGTTCATACAGATGGCGGTGTAGATATTTCCATGTTCGTATGGATGGCAGTGTAGATATTTCCATGTTCATACAGGTGGCGGTGTAGATATTTCCCTGTTTATACAGATAGCAGTGTAGTTATTTCCATGTTTATAGAGATAGCAGTGTAGGTATTTCCATTGATATACAGATAGCTGTGTAGGTATTTGCATGTTCATACAGATAGCGGTGTAGATATTTCCATGTTCGTACAAATAGCGGTGTAGATATTTCCATGTTCATACAGATAACGGTGTAGATATTTGCATGTTCATACAGATAGCGGTGTAGATATTTCCATGTTCATACAGTTAACGGTGTACATATTTCCATGCTCATACAGATGGAGCTGAAGATATTTACATGTTCATACAGATGGCAGTGTAGATATTTCCATGTTCGTACAGATGGCGTTGTAGGTATTTCCATGTTTATACAGATAGCGGTGTAGATATTTCCATGTTTATACAGATAACCGTGTAGATATTTCCATGTTTATAGAGATAGTGGTGTAGATAATTTCAATTTTATACAGATAGCAGTGTAGATATTTCCAAGTTCATACAGATAGTGGTGTAGATATTTCCACGTATATAGAGATGGCGGTGTAGATATTTCCATGTTCATCCAGATGGCGGTGTAGATATTTCCATGTTCATACAGATGGCGGTTAAGATATTTCCATGTTCATACAGATGGCGGTGTAGATATTTCCATGTTCATACGGGTGGCGGTGTAGATATTTCCATGTTTTTTACAGATAGCAGTGTAGTTATTTCCATGTTTATAGAGATAGCAGTGTAGATATTTCCATTGATATAGAGATATCTGTGTAGATATTTGCATGGTCATACAGGTAGCGGTGTAGATATTTCCATGTTCGTACAGATAGCGGTGTAGATATTTCCATGTTCATACAGATAGCCGTGTAGATATTTCCATGTTCATATAGATAACGGTGTAGATATTTCCATGTTCATACAGTTAGCGGTGTAGATATTTCCATGTTCATGCAGATGGCGGTATAGATATTTCCATGTTCATACAGATGGCGGTGTAGATATTTCCATGTTCATAGAGATGGCGGTGTATATATTTCCATGTTTATGCAGATAGCGGTATAGATATTTCCACGTTTATACAGATGGTGGTGTAGATATTTCCATGTTTATAGAGATGGCGGTCTAGATATTTCCATGTTTACAGAGATAGTGGCGTAGTTATTTCCAAGTTTATAGAGACAGCGTTGTAGATATTTCCATTTTTATACAGATAGCGGTGAAGATATTTCCATGTTTATACAGATAGCGGTGAAGATATTTCCATGTTTATACAGATAGCAGTGTAGATATTTCCATGTTTATAGAGGTAGTGGTGTAGATAATTACAATTTAATACAGAGAGCAGTGTAGGTATTTCCAAGTTCATTCAGATAGCGGTGTACATATTTCCACGTTTATAGAGATGGCGGTGTAGATATTTCCATGTTCATACAGAGGACGGTGTAGATATTTCCATGTTTATTGGGATGGCGGTGTAGATATTTTCATGTTTACACAGATGGCGGTGTAGATATTTCCATGTTTACACAGATAGCGGTGTAGACATTTCCATGTTTACACAGATAGCGGTGTGGATATTTCCATGTTTATTCAGATAGCAGTGCGGATATTTCCATGTTTATACAGATAGTTGGGCAGATATTTCCATGTTTATACAGATAGCTGTGTAGATATTTCCATTTTCATACAGATAGCGGTGTAGATATTTCCATGTTCATACAGTTAGCGGTGTAGATATTTCCATGTTCATACAGATGGCGGTGTAGATATTTACATGTTCATACAGATGGCGGTGTAGATATTTCAATGTTTGTACGGATGGCAGAGTAGATATTTCCATGTTCATACAGGTGGCGGTGTAGATATTTCCATGTTTATACAGATAGCAGTTTAGTTATTTCCATGTTTACAGAGATAGCAGTGTAGATATTTCCATTGATAAACAGATAGCTGTGTAGATATTTGCGTATTCATACAGATAGCAGTGTAGATATTTCCATGTTCATACAGATAGCGGTGTAGATATTTCCATGTTAATACAGAGAACGGTGTAGATATTTCCATGTTCATACAGATAGCGGTGTAGATATTTCCATGTTCATACAGAGAACGGTGTAGATATTTCCATGTTCATACAGATAGCAGTGTAGATATTTCCATGTTCATACAGATAGCAGTGTAGGTATTTCCATGTTCATACAGTTAGCGGTGAAGATATTTCCATGTACATACAGATGGCGGTTTAGATATTTACATGTTCATACAGAAGGCGGTGTAATTATTTCCAAGTTCTTACAGATGGCGGTGTAGATATTTCCATGTTCATAGAGATGGCGGTGTAGATATTTCCATGTTTATGCAGATAGCGGTATAGATATTTCCATGTTTTTACAGATGGTGGTGTAGATATTTCCATGTTTATACAAATGGCGGTCTGGATATTTCCATGTTTATAGAGATAGTGGTGTAGTTATTTCAAAGCTTATAGAGACAGCATTGTAGATATTTCCATATTTATACAGATAGCGGTGAAGTTATTTCCATGTTTATAGAGATAGCGGTGTAGATATTTCCATGTTTATGCAGATAGCGGGGTAGATATTTCCATGTTTATAGACATAGTGGGGTAGATAATTCCAATTTTATACAGATAGCAGTGTAGATATTTCCAAGTTCATACAGATAGCAGTGTAGATATTTCCACTTTTATAGAGATGGCGGTGTAGATATTTCCATGTTCATACACATGGCGGTGTAGATATTTCCATGTTTATAGAGCTGGCGGTGTAGATATTTTCATGCTTACACAGATGGCAGTGTAGATATTTCCATGTTTCCACAGATAGCGGTGTAGACATTTCTATGTTTACACAGATAGCGGTGTGGATATTTCCATGTTTATGCAGATAGCGGTGTTGATATTTCCATGTTTATACAGATAGCGGTGCGGTTATTTCCATGTTTGTACAGACAGTCGTGCAGATATTTCCATGTTTATACAGATAACTGTGTAGATATTTCCATCTTAAAACAGATGGAGGTGTAGATATGTCCATGTTCGTACAGATGGCGGTGTAGATATTTCCATGTTCATACAGATGGCGGTGTAGATATTTCGAAGTTTACAGAGATAGCACTGTAGTTATTTCCATATTTATAGAGAAATCTGTGTAGATATTTCTATGTATATGCAGATAGCTGTGTAGATATTTCCATGTTCTTGCAGATAGCGGTGTAGATATTTCCATGTTCATCCAGATGCCGGTGTACATATATCCATGTTCATACAGATGGCGGTGAAGATATTTCCATGTTCATACAGATGGCGGTGAAGATATTTCCATGTTCATACAGATGGTGGTGTAGGTATTTCCATGTTCATACAGATGGTGGTGTAGGTATTTCCATGTTCATACAAATGGCGGTGTATATATTTCCATGTTCATAGAGATGGCGGTGTAGATATTTCCAGGTTCATACAAATGGCGGTGTAGATATTTCCATGTCCATAGAGATGGCCGTGTAGATATTTCCATGTTTATACAGATAGCAGTGTAGTTATTTCCATGTTTATAGAGATACCAGTGTGGATATTTCCATTGATATACAGATAGCTGTGTAGATATTTACATGTTCATACAGATAGTGGTGTAGATATTTGCATGTTCATACAGATAGCGGTGTAGATATTTCCATGTTCATACAGATCGCGGTTTAGATATTTCCATGTTCATACAGATAGCGGTGTAGATATTTCCATATTCATACAGATAGCGGTGTAGATATTTCCATGTACATACAGTTAGCGGTGTAGATATTTCCATGTTCATACAGATGGCGGTGTAGATATTTACATGTTCATACAGATGGCGGTGTAGATATTTCCATGTTCATACAGATAGCGGTGTAGAGATTTCCATGTTCATACATATAGCGGTGTAGATATTTCCATGTTGATACAGATAGCGGTCTAGATATTTCCAGGTTCATACCAATAGCGGTGTAGACATTTCCATGTTCATACAGTTAGCAGTGTAGATATTTCCATGTTCATACAGATGGTGGTGTAGATATTTACATGTTCATACAGATGGCGGTGTAGATATTTCCATGTTCGTACGGATGGCAGTGTAGATATTTCCATGTTCATACAGATAGCGGTGAAGATATTTCCATGTTTATACAGATAGCGGTGTAGATATTTCCATGTTTATACAGATAGCAGTGTAGATATTTCCATGTTTATAGAGGTAGTGGTGTAGATAATTTCAATTTAATACAGAGAGCAGTGTAGGTATTTCCAAGTTCATACAGATAGCGGTGTAGATATTTCCACGTTTATAGAGATGGCGGTGCAGATATTTCCATGTTCATACAGAGGACGGTGTAGATATTTCCATGTTTATTGGGATGGCGGTGTAGATATTTTCATGTTTACACAGATGGCGCTGTAGATATTTCCATGTTTACACAGATAGCGGTGTAGACATTTCCATGTTTACACAGATTGCGGTGTGGATATTTCCATGTTTATTCAGATAGCAGTGCGGATATTTCCATGTTTATACAGATAGTTGGGCAGATATTTCCATGTTTATACAGATAGCGGTGTAGATATTTCCATCTTAATGCAGATGGCGGTGAAGATATGTCCATGTTTGTACAGATGGCGGTGTAGATATTTCCATGTTCATACAGATGGCGGTGTAGATATTTCGAAGTTTATAGAGATAGCGCTGTAGTTATTTCCATATTTATAGAGAAATCTGTGTAGATATTTCCATGTATATTCAGATAGCTGTGTAGATAGATCCATGTTCATGCACATAGCGGTGTAGATATTTCCATGTTCATCCAGATGCCGGTGTACATATATCCATGTTCATATAGATGGCGGTGAAGATATTTCCATGTTCATACAGATGGTGGTGTAGATATTTCCATGTTCATACTAATGGCGGTGTAGATATTTCCATGTTCATAGAGATGGCGCTGTAGATACTTCCATGTTCATACAAATGGCGGTGTAGATATTTCCATGTTCATAGAGATGGCGGTGTTGATATTTCCATATTTATAGAGATAGCAGTGTAGTTATTTCCATGTTTATAGAGATAGTAGTGTAGATATTTCCATTTATATACAGATAGCTGTGTAGATATATCCATGTTCATACAAATGGCGGTGTAGATATTTCCATGTTCATAGTGATGGCGGTGTAGATATTTCCGAGTTCATACAAATGGCCGTGTAGATATTTCAATGTTCATAGAGATGGCACTGTAGATATTTCCATGTTTATACAGATAGCAGTGTAGTTATTTCATGTTTATAGAGATAGCATTGTAGATATTTAAATTGATATACAGATAGCTGTGTAGATATTTGCATGTTCATACAGATAGCGGTGTAGATATTTTCATGTTCATACAGATAGCGGTGTAGATATTTCCATGTTCATACAGATAGCGGTGTAGATATTTCCATGTTCATACAGATAACGGTGTAGGTATTTCCATGTTCATACAGATAGCGGTGTAGATATTTCCATGTTCATATAGTTAGCGGTGTAGATATTTCCATGTTTATAGAGATAGTGGTGTAGTTATTTCCAAGTTTTAGAGACAGCGTTGTAGATATTTCCATGTTTATACAGATAGCGGTGAAGATATTTCCATGTTTATACACATAGCGGTGTAGATATTTCCATGTTTATACAGATAGCAGTGTAGATATTTCCATGTTTATAGAGGTAGTGGTGTAGATAATTTCAATTTAATACAGAGAGCAGTGTAGGTATTTCCAAGTTCATACAGATAGCGGTGTAGATATTTCCACGTTTATAGAGATGGCGGTGCAGATATTTCCATGTTCATACAGAGGACGGTGTAGATATTTCCATGTTTATTGGGATGGCGGTGTAGATATTTTCATGTTTACACAGATGGCGCTGTAGATATTTCCATGTTTACACAGATAGCGGTGTAGACATTTCCATGTTTACACAGATTGCGGTGTGGATATTTCCATGTTTATTCAGATAGCAGTGCGGATATTTCCATGTTTATACAGATAGTTGGGCAGATATTTCCATGTTTATACAGATAGCGGTGTAGATATTTCCATCTTAATGCAGATGGCGGTGAAGATATGTCCATGTTTGTACAGATGGCGGTGTAGATATTTCCATGTTCATACAGATGGCGGTGTAGATATTTCGAAGTTTATAGAGATAGCGCTGTAGTTATTTCCATATTTATAGAGAAATCTGTGTAGATATTTCCATGTATATTCAGATAGCTGTGTAGATAGATCCATGTTCATGCACATAGCGGTGTAGATATTTCCATGTTCATCCAGATGCCGGTGTACATATATCCATGTTCATATAGATGGCGGTGAAGATATTTCCATGTTCATACAGATGGTGGTGTAGATATTTCCATGTTCATACTAATGGCGGTGTAGATATTTCCATGTTCATAGAGATGGCGCTGTAGATACTTCCATGTTCATACAAATGGCGGTGTAGATATTTCCATGTTCATAGAGATGGCGGTGTTGATATTTCCATATTTATAGAGATAGCAGTGTAGTTATTTCCATGTTTATAGAGATAGTAGTGTAGATATTTCCATTTATATACAGATAGCTGTGTAGATATATCCATGTTCATACAAATGGCGGTGTAGATATTTCCATGTTCATAGTGATGGCGGTGTAGATATTTCCGAGTTCATACAAATGGCCGTGTAGATATTTCAATGTTCATAGAGATGGCACTGTAGATATTTCCATGTTTATACAGATAGCAGTGTAGTTATTTCCATGTTTATAGAGATAGCATTGTAGATATTTCCATTGATATACAGATAGCTGTGTAGATATTTGCATGTTCATACAGATAGCGGTGTAGATATTTTCATGTTCATACAGATAGCGGTGTAGATATTTCCATGTTCATACAGATAGCGGTGTAGATATTTCCATGTTCATACAGATAACGGTGTAGGTATTTCCATGTTCATACAGATAGCGGTGTAGATATTTCCATGTTCATATAGTTAGCGGTGTAGATATTTCCATGTTTATAGAGATAGTGGTGTAGTTATTTCCAAGTTTATAGAGACAGCGTTGTAGATATTTCCATGTTTATACAGATAGCGGTGAAGATATTTCCATGTTTATACACATAGCGGTGTAGATATTTCCATGTTTATAAAGATAGCAGTGTAGATATTTCCATGTTTATAGAGATGGTGGTGTAGATAATTTCAATTTTATACCGAGAGCAGTGTAGATATTTCCAAGTTCATACAGATAGCTGTGTAGATATTTCCACGTTTTTAGAGATGGCGGTGTAGAAATTTCCATGTTCATACTGATGGCGGTGTAGATATTTCCATGTTTATAGAGATGGCAGTGTAGATATTTTCATGTTTACACACATGGCGGTGTAGATATTTCCATGTTTACACAGATAGCGCTGTAGACGTTTCCATGTTTACACAGATAGCGGTGTGGATATTTCCATGTTTATGCAGATAGCGGTGTAGATATTTCCATGTTTATAAAGATAGCGGTGCGGATATTTCCATATTTATACAGATAGTTGGGCAGATATTTCCATGTTTATACAGATAGCGCTGTAGATATTTCCATCTTAATTGAAGATGGCGGTGTAGATATTTCCATGTTCGTACAGATGGCGGTGTAGATATTTCCATGTTCGTACAGATGGCGGTGTAGATATTTCGAAGTCTATAGGGACAGCGCTGTAGTTATTTCAATATTTATAGAGAAATCTGTGTAGATATTTCCATGCATAAGCAGACAGCTGTGTAGATATTTCCATGTTCATGCAGATAGCGGTGTAGATATTTCCATGTTCATCCAGATGCCGGTGTAGATATATCCATGTTCATACAGATGGCGGTGAAGATATTTCCATGTTCATACAGATGGCAGTGTAGACATTTCGAAGTTTACAGAGATAGCGCTGTAGTTATTTCCATATTTATAGAGAAATCGGTGTAGGTATTTCCATGTATATGCAGATAGCTGTGTAGATATTTCCATGTTCATGCAGATAGCGGTGTAGATATTTCCATGTTCATCTAGATGCCGGTGTAGATATATCCATGTTCATACAAATGGCGGTGTAGATATTTCCATGTTCATAGAGATGGCGGTGTAGATATTTCCGAGTTCATACAAATGGCGGTGTAGATATTTCCATGTTCATAGAGATGGCACTGTAGATATTTCCATGTTTATACAGATAGCAGTGTAGTTATTTCCATGTTTATAGAGATAGCAGTGTAGATATTTCCATTGATATACAGATAGCTGTGTAGATATTTGCATGTTCATACAGATAGCGGTGTAGATATTTCCATGTTTATACAGATAGCGGTGTAGATATTTCCATGTTCATACAGATAGAGGTGTAGATATTTCCATGTTCATACAGATAGCGGTGTAGGTATTTCCATGTTCATACAGATAACGGTGTAGATATTTCCATGTTCATACCAATAGCGGTGTGGATATTTCCATGTTCATACAGATGGTGGTGTAGATATTTCCATGTTCATACAGATAGCGGTGTAGATATTTCCATGTTCGTACGGATGGCAGTGTAGATATTTCCATGTTCATACAGGTGGCGGTGTAGATATTTCCATGTTTATACAGATAGCAGTGTAGCTATTTCCATGTTTACAGAGATAGCAGTGAAGATATTTCCATTGATATACAGATAGCTGTGTAGATATTTGCATGTTCATACAGATAGCTGTGTAGATATTTCCACGTTTATAGAGATGGCGGTGTAGAAATTTCCATGTTCATACTGATGGCGGTGTAGATATTTCCATGTTTATAGAGATGGCAGTGTAGATATTTTCATGTTTACACACATGGCGGTGTAGATATTTCCATGTTTACACAGATAGCGCTGTAGACGTTTCCATGTTTACACAGATAGCGGTGTGGATATTTCCATGTTTATGCAGATAGCGGTGTAGATATTTCCATGTTTATAAAGATAGCGGTGCGGATATTTCCATATTTATACAGATAGTTGGGCAGATATTTCCATGTTTATACAGATAGCGCTGTAGATATTTCCATCTTAATTGAAGATGGCGGTGTAGATATTTCCATGTTCGTACAGATGGCGGTGTAGATATTTCCATGTTCGTACAGATGGCGGTGTAGATATTTCGAAGTCTATAGGGACAGCGCTGTAGTTATTTCAATATTTATAGAGAAATCTGTGTAGATATTTCCATGCATAAGCAGACAGCTGTGTAGATATTTCCATGTTCATGCAGATAGCGGTGTAGATATTTCCATGTTCATCCAGATGCCGGTGTAGATATATCCATGTTCATACAGATGGCGGTGAAGATATTTCCATGTTCATACAGATGGCAGTGTAGACATTTCGAAGTTTACAGAGATAGCGCTGTAGTTATTTCCATATTTATAGAGAAATCGGTGTAGGTATTTCCATGTATATGCAGATAGCTGTGTAGATATTTCCATGTTCATGCAGATAGCGGTGTAGATATTTCCATGTTCATCTAGATGCCGGTGTAGATATATCCATGTTCATACAAATGGCGGTGTAGATATTTCCATGTTCATAGAGATGGCGGTGTAGATATTTCCGAGTTCATACAAATGGCGGTGTAGATATTTCCATGTTCATAGAGATGGCACTGTAGATATTTCCATGTTTATACAGATAGCAGTGTAGTTATTTCCATGTTTATAGAGATAGCAGTGTAGATATTTCCATTGATATACAGATAGCTGTGTAGATATTTGCATGTTCATACAGATAGCGGTGTAGATATTTCCATGTTTATACAGATAGCGGTGTAGATATTTCCATGTTCATACAGATAGAGGTGTAGATATTTCCATGTTCATACAGATAGCGGTGTAGGTATTTCCATGTTCATACAGATAACGGTGTAGATATTTCCATGTTCATACCAATAGCGGTGTGGATATTTCCATGTTCATACAGATGGTGGTGTAGATATTTCCATGTTCATACAGATAGCGGTGTAGATATTTCCATGTTCGTACGGATGGCAGTGTAGATATTTCCATGTTCATACAGGTGGCGGTGTAGATATTTCCATGTTTATACAGATAGCAGTGTAGCTATTTCCATGTTTACAGAGATAGCAGTGAAGATATTTCCATTGATATACAGATAGCTGTGTAGATATTTGCATGTTCATACAGATAGCGGTGTAGATATTTCCATGTTCATACAGATAGCGGTGTCGATATTTCCATGGTCATACAGATAGCGGTGTATATATTTCCATGTTCATACAGATAGCGGTGTAGATATTTCCATTTTCCTACAGATAGCGGTGTAGGTATTTCCATGTTCATACAGTTAGCGGTGTAGATATTTCCATGTTCATACAGATGGCGGTTTAGATATTTACATGTTCATACAGATGGCGGTGTAAATATTTCCAAGTTCTTACAGATGGCGGTTTAGATAGTTCCATGTTCATAGAGATGGCGGTGTAGATATTTCCACGTTTATAGAGATGGCTGTGTAGATATTTCCATGTTCATACAGATGGCGGTGTAGATATTTCCATGTTTATAGAGATGACGGTGTAGATATTTTCAGGTTTAAACAGATGGCAGTGTAGATATTTCCATGTTTACACAGATAGCGGTGTAGACATTTCCATGATTACACAGATAGCGGTGTGGATATTTTCATGTTTATGCAGATAGCTGTGTTGATATTTCCATGTTCAGACAGATAGCGGTGTAGATATTTCCGTGTTCATACCAATAGCGGTGTAGATATTTCCATGTTCATACAGTTAGCGGTATAGATATTTCCATGTTTATACAGATGTTGGTGTAGATATTTCCATGTTTATGCAGATGGCGGTATAGATATTTCCATGTTTATACAGATGGTGGTTTAGATATTTCCATGTTCATACAGATGGCAGTGTAGATATTTCGAAGTTTATAGAGATAGCGCTGTAGTTATTTCTATATTTATATAGAAATCTGTGTAGATATTTCCATGTATATGCAGATAGCTGTGTAGATATTTCCATGTTCATGCAGATTGCGGTGTAGTTATTTCCATGTTCATCCAGATGCCGGTGTACATATATCCATGTTCATAGAGATGGCGGTGAAGATATTTCCATGTTCATACAGATGGCTGTGTAGATATTTCCATGTTCATAGAGATGGCGGTGTATATATTTCCATGTTCATACAGATAGCAGTGTAGTTATTTCCATGTTTATAGAGATAGCAGTGTAGATATTTCCATTGATATACAGATAGCGGTGTAGATATTTCCATGTTCATACAGATAGCGGTGTAGATATTTCCATGTTCATACAGAGAGCGGTGTAGATATTTACATGTTCATACAGATAGTTGTTTAGATATTTCCATGGTCATACAGATAGCTGTGTAGATATTTCCATTTTCATACAGATAGCGGTGTAGATATTTCCATGTTCATACAGTTAGCGGTGTAGATATTTCCATGTTCATACAGATGGCGGTGTAGATATTTACATGTTCATACAGATGGCGGTGTAGATATTTCAATGTTCGTACGGATGGCAGAGTAGATATTTCCATGTTCATACAGGTGGCGGTGTAGATATTTCCATGTTTATACAGATAGCAGTTTAGTTATTTCCATGTTTACAGAGATAGCAGTGTAGATATTTCCATTGATAAACAGATAGCTGTGTAGATATTTGCATATTCAGACAGATAGCAGTGTAGATATTTCCATGTTCATACAGATAGCGGTGTAGATATTTCCATGTTCATACAGAGAACGGTGTAGATATTTCCATGTTCATACAGATAGCAGTGTAGATATTTCCATGTTCATACAGATAGCAGTGTAGGTATTTCCATGTTCATACAGTTAGAGGTGAAGATATTTCCATGTTCATACAGATGGCGGTTTAGATATTTACATGTTCATACAGAAGGCGGTGTAATTATTTCCAAGTTCTTACAGATGGCGGTGTAGATATTTCCATGTTCATAGAGATGGCGGTGTAGTTATTTCCATGTTTATGCAGATAGCGGTATAGATATTTCCATGTTTTTACAGATGGTGGTGTAGATATTTCCATGTTTATACAAATGGCGGTCTGGATATTTCCATGTTTATAGAGATAGTGGTGTAGATATTTCAAAGCTTATAGAGACAGCATTGTAGATATTTCCATATTTATACAGATAGCGGTGAAGTTATTTCCATGTTTATAGAGATAGCGGTGTAGATATTTCCATGTTTATGCAGATAGCGGGGTAGATATTTCCATGTTTATAGACATAGTGGGGTAGATAATTCCAATTTTATACAGATAGCAGTGTAGATATTTCCAAGTTCATACAGATAGCAGTGTAGATATTTCCACTTTTATAGAGATGGCGGTGTAGATATTTCCATGTTCATACACATGGCGGTGTAGATATTTCCATGTTTATAGAGCTGGCGGTGTAGATATTTTCATGCTTACACAGATGGCAGTGTAGATATTTCCATGTTTCCACAGATAGCGGTGTAGACATTTCTATGTTTACACAGATAGCGGTGTGGATATTTCCATGTTTATGCAGATAGCGGTGTTGATATTTCCATGTTTATACAGATAGCGGTGCGGTTATTTCCATGTTTGTACAGACAGTCGTGCAGATATTTCCATGTTTATATAGATAACGGTGTAGATATTTCCATCTTAAAACAGATGGAGGTGTAGATATGTCCATGTTCGTACAGATGGCGGTGTAGATATTTCCATGTTCATACAGATGGCGGTGTAGATATTTCGAAGTTTACAGAGATAGCACTGTAGTTATTTCCATATTTATAGAGAAATCTGTGTAGATATTTCTATGTATATGCAGATAGCTGTGTAGATATTTCCATATTCTTGCAGATAGCGGTGTAGATATTTCCATGTTCATCCAGATGCCAGTGTACATATATCCATGTTCATACAGATGGCGGTGTAGATATTTCCATGTTCATGGAGATGGCGGTGTAGATATTTCCAGGTTCATACAAATCGCGGTGTAGATATTTCCATGTCCATAGAGATGGCCGTGTAGATATTTCCATGTTTATACAGATAGCAGTGTAGTTATTTCCATGTTTATAGAGATACCAGTGTGGATAATTCCATTGATATACAGATAGCTGTGTAGATATTTACATGTTCATACAGATAGTGGTGTAGATATTTCCATGTTCATACAGATAGCGGTGTAGATATTTCCATGTTCCTACAGATAACGGTGTAGATATTTCCATGTTCATACAGATAGCGGTGTAGATATTTCCATGTTCATACAGTTAGCGGTGTAGAGATTTCCATGTTCATACAGATGGCGATGTAGATATTTACATGTTCATACAGATGGCGGTATAGGTATTTCCATGTTCGTACTGATGACGGTGTAGATATTTCCATGTTCATAGAGATGGCGGTGTAGATATTTCCATGTTTATGCAGATAGCGGTATAGATATTTCCTTGTTTATACAGATGGTGGTGTAGATATTTCCATGTTTATAGAGATGGCGGTCTAGATATTTCCATGTTTACAGAGATAGTGGCGTTGTTATTTCCAAGTTTATAGAGACAGCGTTGTAGATATTTCCATGTTTATACAGATAGCGGTGAAGATATTTCCATGTTTATACAGATAGCGGTGTAGATATTTCAATGTTTATACAGATAGCAGTGTAGATATTTCCATGTTTATAGAGATAGTGGTGTAGATAATTTCAATTTAATACAGAGAGCAGTGTAGGTATTTCCAAGTTCATACAGATAGCGGTGTAGATATTTCCACGTTTATAGAGATGGCGGTGTAGATATTTCCATGTTCATACAGAGGACGGTGTAGATATTTCCATGTTTATTGGGTTGGCGGTGTAGATATTTTCATGTTTACACAGATGGCGGTGTAGATATTTCCATGTTTACACAGATAGCGTTGTAGACATTTCCATGTTTACACAGAAATCGGTGTGGATATTTCCATGTTTAATCAGATAGCAGTGCGGATATTTCCATGTTTATACAGATAGTTGGGCAGATATTTCCATGTTTATACAGATAGCGGTGTAGATATTTCCATCTTAATGCAGATGGCGGTGAAGATATGTCCATGTTTGTACAGATGGCGGTGTAGATATTTCCATGTTCATACAGATGGCGGTGTAGATATTTCGAAGTTTATAGAGATAGCGCTGTAGTTATTTCCATATTTATAGAGAAATCTGTGTAGATATTTCCATGTATATTCAGATAGCTGTGTAGATATTTCCATGTTCATGCAGATAGCGTTGTAGATATTTCCATGTTCATCCAGACGCCGGTGCACATATATCCATGTTCATACAGATGGCGGTGAAGATATTTCCCTGTTCAGACAGATTGTGGTGTAGATATTTCCATGTTCATACAAATGGCTGTTTAGATATTTCCATGTTCATAGTGATGGCGGTGTAGATATTTCCGAGTTCATACAAATGGCCGTGTAGATATTTCAATGTTCATAGAGATGGCACTGTAGATATTTCCATGTTTATAGAGATAGTAGTGTAGATATTTCCATTTATATATAGATAGCTGTGTAGATATTTGCATGTTCATAGAGATAGCGGTGTAGATATTTCCATGTTCATACAGATAGCGGTGTAGATATTTCCATGTTCATACAGATAGCGGTGTAGATATTTCCATGTTCATACAGATAGCGGTGTAGATATTTCCCTGTTCATACAGATAGCGGTGTACATATTTCCATGTTCATACAGTTTGCGGTTTAGATATTTCCATGTTCATACAGATGGCGGTGTAGATATTTACATGTTCATACAGATGGAGGTGTAGTTATTTCCATGTTCATATATTTAGCGGTGTAGATATTTCCATGTTCATACAGATGGCGGTGTAGATATTTCCATGTTCATAGAGATGGCGGTGTAGATATTTCCATGTTTATGCAGATAGCGGTGTAGATATTTCCATGTTTATACAGATAGCGGTGCGGTTATTTCCATGTTTATACAGATAGTCGTGCAGATATTTCCATGTTTATAAAGATATCGGTGTAGATATTTCCTTCTTAAAACAGATGGAGGTGTAGATATGTCCATGTTCGTACAGATGGCGGTGTAGATATTTCCATGTTCATACAGATGGCGGTGTAGATATTTCGAAGTTTATAGAGATAGCGCTGTTGTTATTTCCATATTTATAGAGAAATCTGTGTAGATATTTCCATGTATATTCAGATAGCTGTGTAGATATTTCCATGTTCATGCAGATTGCGGTGTTGATATTTCCATGTTCATCCAGATGCCGGTGTACATATATCCATGTTCATACAAATGGCGGTGAAAATATTGCCATGTTCATACAGATAGCGGTGTAGATATTTCCATGTTCGTACGGATGGCAGTGTAGATATTTCCATGTTCATAGAGATGGCGGTGTAGATATTTCCATGTTTATACAGATAGCAGTGTAGTTATTTCCATGTTTATAGAGATAGCAGTGTAGATATTTCCATTGATATACAGATAGCTGTGTAGATATTTCCATGGTCATACAGATAGCGGTGTAGATATTTCCATGTTCGTACAGATAGCGGTGTAGATATTTCCACGTTGATACAGATAGCGGTGTAGATATTTCCATGTTCCTAAAGATAACGGTGTAGATATTTCCATGTTCATACAGATAGCGGTGTAGATATTTCCATGTTCATACAGTTAGCGGTGTAGATATTTCCATGTTCATACAGATGGCGTTGTAGATATTTACATGTTCATACAGATGGCGGTATAGATATTTCCATGTTCGTACAGATGGCGGTGTAGATATTTCCATGTTCATAGAGATGGCGGTGTAGATATTTCCATGTTTATGCAGATAGCGGTATAGATATTTCCATGTTTATACAGATGGTGGTGTAGATATTTCCATGTTTATAGAGATGACGGTCTAGATATTTCCAAGTTTACAGAGATAGTGGCGTAGTTATTTCCAAGTTTATAGAGACAGCGTTGTAGATATTTCCATGTTTATACAGATAGTGGTGAAGATATTTCCCTGTTTATACAGATAGCGGTGTAGATATTTCCATGTTTATACAGATGGCAGTGTAGATATTTCCATGTTTATAGAGATAGTGGTGTAGATAATTTCAATTTTATACAGAGAGCAGTGTAGATATTTCCACGTTCATACAGATAGCGGTGTAGATATTTCCACGTTTATAGAGATGGCGGTGCAGATATGTCCATGTTCATACAGAGGACGGTGTAGATATTTCCATGTTTATTGGGATGGCGGTGAAGATATTCCCATGTTTACACAGATAGCGGTGTGGATATTTCCATGTTTATGCAGATAGCGGTGTAGTTATTTCCTTGTTTATACAGAAAGCGGTGCGGATATTTCCATGTTAATACAGATAGTGGTGCAGATATTTCCATGTTTATACAGATAGCGGTGTAGATATTTCCATCTTAATACAGATGGCGGTGTAGATTCATCCATGTTCATACAGATAGCGTTGTAGTTATTTCCATGTTCGTAGAGATAGCGGTGTAGATCTTTCCATGTTGATACAGATAGCGGTGTAGATATTTCCATGTTCCTACAGATAGCGGTGTAGATATTTCCATGTTCATGCAGATAGCAGTGTAGTTATTTCCATGTTTATAGAGATAGTAGTGTAGATATTTACAGATAGCTGTGTAGATATTTGCATGTTCATAGAGATACCGGTGTAGATATTTCCATGTTCATACAGATAGCGGTGTAGATATTTCCATGTTCATACAGATAGCGGTGTAGATATTTCCATGTTCATACAGATAGCGGTGTAGATATTTCCATGTTCATACAGATAGCGGTGTACATATTTCCATGTTCATACAGTTAGCGGTTTAGATATTTCCATGTTCATAAAGATGGCGGTGTAGATATTTACATGTTCATACAGATGGCGGTGTAGGTATTTCCATGTTCATACAGATAGCGGTGTAGATATTTCCATGTTCATACCGATGGCGGTGTAGATATTTCCATGTTCATACCAATAACGGTGTAGACATTTCCATGTTCATATATTTAGCGGTGTAGATATTTCCATGTTCATACAGATGGCGGTGTAGATATTTCCATGTTCATAGAGATGGCGGTGTAGATATCTCCATATTTATACAGATAGCAGTGTAGTTGTTTCCATGTTAATAGAGATAGCAGTGTAGATATTGCCATTGATATACAGATAGCTGTGTAGATATTTGCATGGTCATACAGATAGCGGTGTAGATATTTCCATGTTCGTACAGATAACGGTGTAGATATTTCCATGTTCATGCAGATAGCGGTTTAGATATTTCCATGTTCATACAGTTAGCGGTGTAGATATTTCCATGTTCATAGAGATGGCGGTGTAGATATTTCCATGTTTATGCAGATAGCGGTATGGATATTTCCATGTTTATACAGACGTTGGTGTAGATATTTCCATGTTTATAGAGATGGCGGCGTAGATATTTCCATGTTCATAAAGATGGCGGTGTAAATATTTCCATGTTCGTACGGATGGCAGTGTAGATATTTCCATGTTCATACAGGTGGCGGTGTATATATTTCCATGTTTATACAGATAGCTGTGTAGATATTTCCATGTTCATACAGATAGCGGTGTAGATATTTCCATGTTCATACAGATAACGGTGTAGATATTTCCATGTTCATACAGATGGCGGTGTAGATATTTCCATGTTCATACAGTTAGGGGTGTAGATATTTCCATGTTCATACAAATGGCGGTGTAGATATTTCCATGTTTATACAGATAGCAGTGTAGGTATTTCCATGTTTATAGAGATAGCAGTGTAGATATTTCCATTGATATACAGATAGCTGTGTAGATATTTGCATGGTCATACAGATAGCGGTGTAGATATTTCCATGTTCGTACAGATAGCGGTGTAGATATTTCCATGTTGATACAGATAGCGGTGTAGATATTTCCATGTTCATACAGATAACGGTGGAGATATTTCCGTGTTCATAAAGATAGCGGTGTAGATATTTCCATGTTCATACAATTAGCGGTGTAGATATTTACATGTTCGTACAGATGGCGGTGTAGATATTTACATGTTCATACAGATGGCGGTATAGATATTTCCATGTTTGTACAGATGGCGGTGTAGATATTTCCATGTTCATAGAGATGGCGGTGTAGATATTTCCATGTTTATGCAGATAGCGGTATAGATATTTCCATGTTTATACAGATGGTGGTGTAGATATTTCCATGTTTATAGAGATGACGGTCTAGATATTTCCATGTTTACAGAGATAGTGGCGTAGTTATTTCCAAGTTTATAGAGACAGCGTTGTAGATATTTCCATGTTTATACAGATAGCGGTGAAGATATTTCCATGTTTATACAGATTGCGGTGTAGATATTTCCATGTTTATACAGATAGCAGTGTAGATATTTCCATGTTTATAGAGATAGTGGTGTAGATAATTTCAATTTAATACAGAGAGCAGTGTAGGTATTTCCAAGTTCATACAGATAGCGGTGTAGATATTTCCACGTTTATAGAGATGGCGGTGCAGATATTTCCATGTTCATACAGAGGACGGTGTAGATATTTCCATGTTTATTGGGATGTCGGTGTAGATATTTTCATGTTTACACACATGGCGGTGTAGATATTTCCATGTTTACACAGATAGCGGTGTAGACATTTCCATGTTTACACAGATAGTGGTGTGGATATCTCCATGTTTATGCAGATATCAGTGTAGATATTTCCATGTTTATACAGATAGCGGTGCGAATATTTCCATGTTTATTCAGATAGCGCTGCGGATATTTCCATGTTTATACAGATATTTGGGCCGATATTTCCATGTTTATACAGATAGT